>NW_007113096.1:8497-16351 GCF_000164805.1 Carlito syrichta
AATCCACTCACCTCAGCCTCCCAAAGTGCTGGGATTACAGGCTGAGCCACCGGGCCTGGCTTATAATAACTTTTTAAAAAACAGCTTTATTGATATGTGATTCATATATTATACATATAAAAAACATTTCAGCCAGGCTCGGTGGCTCAGACTGCAATCCCGTGCCTTTGGGAGGCTGAGGTGACTGGATTGCCTGAGCCCGCGCGTTTGAGGCCCACCTGGGCAACTTGGCGAGACCTCATCTCATCTCTACAATAAATCAAAAATTAGCTGGGCATCGTAGCATGCACCTGTAGTTCTGACTGCTTGGAAGGCTGAGGTGGAAGGATTGCCGGAGCCCAGCGGCTCGAGGCTGCGGTGGCCGGGAGCGGCCATTGCACTCCAGACTGGGTGATAGAGTGAGACTCCAACTCAAAAAAAATCATAGAAGGGGGCCAGTGACAGTGGCACCTATCACTGAGAAGGACCAGGAACTGGGACACTCATTAGAGTGAAGGGGTCTCAATATGAGGCCTCAATTTCAGAGAAGAACCAGTCACAAAGGAACGCATAACAGAGAAGAGCTAGTCACAAGGACATATCACAGAGAAGGTTGTGTTATTGCATCATCCTTTACAGAGGTGGGCCTGACATTGGGGCATTCATTATGGATGAGGACTAGTAACTGGAATACCCATCACAGAAGAGGTCGAGTCACTGGGATACCAATCACAAAGGAAGGCTAGTCACTGGGGCACCCATAATGGAAGAGGGCTACTCCCTGGGACACCCATTGCAGTGGAGTTCCAGCTACTGGGATCCCATCACATAACAGAGCCAGTCATTGGGGTACCCAGCAGAGAAAAGGGTCTTTCACTGGGGCACCCATCACGGATAAGAGCTAGTCACTGGGGCATCCATTTTGTAGGAAATCCAGTCACTGGGGCAGTGATCATAGAAGAAAGCAAGTCACTGGGACACCCATCACAAAGAAGGACCAGTCACTGGTTATCTACCACTGAGGATGGCCATTCACTGAGAAATCCATCCAAGAAGAGGGCCAGTCACTGTTGTAACAATTAAAGAGAAGTCCCATTTATTGGAGAATCTATCACTGAGGAGAGTTAGTCATCGGAACACGCATCACAGAGGAAAGTTATTGCTGGGGCAACCATTTCAGAAATGGAGCAGTCATTGGGGCACACATCACAGAGATCTATTTGCTGGGCCATTCATTATGGAGGAGAAACTGTCACTGAGACATACACCACAAAGGATTCCCAGTCAGTGACACACCCATCAGAGAGGAGGGATAGTCACTGGGGTGCCTCTCACAGGTAAGGCCCAGTCACTGGGGCAACCATCACAGAGAAAATATAATCACGGAGGCATCCATGACAGTGGAGAATAAGTTACTTGTGCATCCATCACAGAGACACCCATCAAAGAGGAGGGCGATTTTCTGAGGCACTCATTTTGGATGGTAGTCACTGGGACACCCATCACAGAAATGGGCTAGTCACTGAGGCACTCATTAGGGAGGAGGACCTGTCATTGGGACACTCATTACATAAAAGGGCTAGTCATTTGAGCGCTCATGTAGGAGGATCAATCACTGGGTCTTCCATCAGAGAAGGCTAATCACTGGAAACTCTCCAAAGAAGACAACAAGTCACTAGATACCCATCACAGAGGATATTCAGACACTGGGGTATCCATTACAAAGAATGACCAGTCACTGGGTACTCAACACAGAGGAAGTTCGTCATTGAGGTACAAATCATAGACGAGGTCCAGTCACTAGAGCATAGATTTCAGAGGAGATTCAATCACTGAGGCACTAGTCACAGAAGAAGTTCTGTCAGTAAAGCAACCAACACAGAGAAGGGACCATCATTGAGGACTCCATCACAGAGGAGAACAAATCAATGGGGCACCCATCATAGAAAAAGCCGTCAGGATGCACCCCTTAGGTAGGAGTCCCAGTCACTGAAATACTGACCAAAGAGGGAGACCAGTCACTGGGGCATCCATTAGGGAGGAGTGCCAATCATTGGGGCAGCCATTGTAGAAGAAATACATTCACTGGGTCACCAATCACAAAGAACAGCTAGTCACAGAGAAAACCATCACAGAGAAGATATGGTCACTGGGACATCCTTCACAATCAAGGTCCAATCACTATTCATAGAAAAGGACCACTCACTGGGGAAAACATCACATAGAAAGCCCAATCACTGAGGTACCCATCATAGAGGAGGTCCTGCAACAGGACAACCATCACAAGGGAGGAAAAATTATTGGAACACGCATCACAGAGGAAGGTCAGTTACAATTGCACCCATCCCAGAAGAGAAGCAGTCATTGAAACTCCCATCTCAGAGGAGGGTCAGTCATTGGGTCACTGATGAAAGAGAAAGCTCGTCAATGGTGTACCCTTCAAAGAGTAAGATTAGTCACTGAGGCACCCACTGCAGATGTGGGCTAGTCACTGGGACACCAATTATGGAAAAAGTCCAGATACTAAAACACTCTTGATGTAACGGGGGTATTCTCTGGGGCACCCTTTATCAAGAATGGCCAGTCACTGGGGCACCAAGCACAGAGAAGTCTGAGTTACTGGAACACCTATTATGAAGGAGGCCTAGTCATTAGGACACCAATCACAGAGGAGAACCTGTCACTAAGGCATCCATTACAGAGGAGGGTCAGTCCCATGGACAACCATCACAGAGAAGGGCCTCTCATTGAGGAACACATTATAGAGGAGGACCAGTCACTATGACACCTATCATGAAGAAAGTCTTGTCACCTATACACACATTATGGAGAATTCCCAGTTACTGGGAGACCACCACAGAAGAAGGCTAGTCACTAGAGCACCAATTATTGAGGAGTGAAAGTAACTGGTGCACACCAATCACTGAAGAGGCCCAGTCACGGGGTCATACTAATGGAGGATGAATATTCACTGGGGCAAGAGTTATGTAGGAGACACATTCACTGAGGCTGAGATTATAAGGAAAACTATTCCCTAGGGGCATCATAAGATACAAGGATCAGTCTTTTTCACAAACGATGGCCAGTCACTGGAGCACACATTATAGAGGAGGCCCAGTCAAAGTAGCATCCATCACAGTGGAGTCAATCACTGGGACACACCTCAGAGGACTGTTAGTCACAGGGACACTAATTATGAATGATTATCAGTTACTGGAGCACCAATAACAGAGAAGAGCTAGTCACTAGTGCACTCAATATGGAGATGCATCTGTCAAAAGGGCACTGATCACAAAAGAGGGACAGTCACTGGGGTACCCATCACAGAGGAGTTCCAATCATGAGGCACCCATGAAAGAGCAGTGTCAGTCACTGGGCCCACATCATAGATAAAGACTAATTAGTGGAACACTATTTGAAGAGTAGTGCAAGTCATTGGACAAACATCACAGAGAAGGGTCAGTCACTGGAGCACCCATCAGAGAGGAGTGCTAGTCACTGAGTCATCTATAGCAGAGAAGGATCAATCACTGAGTCACCATCACAGAGAAGAGTCAGTCACTGAGGTAGTCACCCCAGAAGAGGGTCTGTCACTGAGCCATCCTTCCCAAGGGAGTGCCAGTCAAGAGGGCACCTAGTAGAAGGAGGGCAATTCATGGGGACACTGATCACAGAGGAGGAAATATGACTGAGTCACCCATCACAGGTGAGGGTCAGTTACTGGAGCATTCGTCACAGAGGATGACCAGTCTTTATGTCCCATTACACAGGCAAGAGCTAGTCACTGAGATATTGGTTAGAGAGGAGAACCAGTAACTGGGACAACTTTTTTTTAGGAATATCAGTCACTTGGACACACATCACAGATGTGGGCTAGTCAATGGGGTACCCATTATGAATTAAGCCAGGTCACTGGAACTTCCATCACTGGAGAGCCAATCACTCAGGCACTAATTATGAAGGAGGTTAAGTCACTGAGGGACCAATTAAAGAAGAAGGTTACTCACTGGGGCACTCATCCGAGAAGCTAGTCAATCACTGGGACACTAATCACAGAGAAGAGACAGTCACTAGGAGAAACCAATACTGAGAATACCAAATCACTGAGGTACCAATCAGAGGAAGCCAGTAACTGGGACACCCATCACATTGGAGTGAAGGTCACTTGGTTCCCGACACAGAGGTGGTCAGTCACTGTGACAACCATAACACAGGAAGGACAGTCATTGGGATATATATTATGGAGGAGCACCAGTCACTGGGACAACCATCACAGAGTCACTACTGCAAATATCACTGAGGAGTGTTATTCAATAAGGAGAAGGCCCAGGCACTGGGACATTCATAATTGAGAATGGCCAGTCACTCAGGAACTGGTCACAGAGGAGGTCCAGGCATTGCAGAACCCATCAAGGGAGAGCTAGTTATTCTGACAACCATAAGAGAAGAGGGCCAGTCACTGGGCACCCACTGCAGAAGAGGGATTTGTTTCTAGGACGTCCATAATGGATAAGTGTCAGTCACTTGGAAACCAATCACAGAGAAGGGACAGTCACTGAAGCATCTATTACAGAGGACTGAAAGTCACCTGGGCATCTATCACAGAAGAAGCTTACTCACTGGGGCACCCATTACAGAGGGGAGTCCATCACTTGGACAAGCTCCATTGAAAACAGTCAGTCACTGAAGTAGTCCTCACAGAGGACAGCCAGTCACTAGTGCACCCATCATACAATAAAATCAATCAATGAGAAACCCGTCACGAAGGTGAGTCACTCACTGAAGCAGTCATGACAGGAAAAGGTCAGTCACAGGGACACCCAATAGGGGAGGCCCAGTTGTGGAACACAATTCACAGAGAAGGGCTAACCACCAGCTATGAAGACACCTATCATAAAAAAGGGTTTATCAGTGTGGAACCAATCACAGAGGATGGGCAGTCATTGGTGCACTAATCACTAAGGAAACTTAGTCACTGCAGCACCCATTATGGAGAAGACCCAGTCACCATGACACCCTGTATAGAGTAGGACCAGACACTGGGGCATCATTAGGGTTATCTCAGTCAATAGGGTTCCAATCACAGAGGCAGACCAGTAACTGGGACAGTCTCTGTGATTATGAAAGATGTCCAGTAACAGGGCCACCAATATGAAACAGGTTCAGTCACTGGGGCATCAATAAGAGGAAAGCCATTCACTGAGGATGTAAAATCAGTGTGGTAGCCATCATAAAGGAGGATCAGTCACTGGGGGATTTTTCACAGAGTAGAAGAGTCACTGGGGCACACATTATAAAGGATGCTCAGTTACTGGGGGTACTGTACACAGAAAAGAGTCGATCATTGGGAGACCCATCATAGTGGAAAGCTAGTCACTGGGACACCAGTCACTGAGGAGGTTTAGTCACTGGGGCACCCACTGTAGAGGAGGTACAGTTAATGGGCATCTATCACAGAGAAGAGTCAATCACTGGGACACCTATCACAGATGAGTGTCACTGGGGGTTCCATCACAGAGGAGTGCCTGTAACTGGGTGCATCACTGACCACAAAACTTGGAATAGAGCCTACACTAGGGTACCAATCATAGTAGATACTGAGTCAACGGAGCACCTATTATGGAGGAGGTCATTACTGGGTAGTCATCAAAGAGGAAGTCCAGATACTAGGACACATCATAGAATAGGGCTACTCAATGCAGCATCCATTTCCTATGATGGCCAGTCATTGGGGCACCAATCACAGAGAAGGCTAAGCCACAGGAGCAACTATTATGGAAGAGGTTCAATAGCTAGGACACGCACCACAAAGGAGGGCCCAGCACTGTGGCACTAATGGAGAAGGCCAGGAAACTGGAGCAACCATTACAGAGAGAGCTTGTCACGGGGAGTACGCATTTTAGAGGAGATCCAGTTAGTATGACACCTATAAAATGAGGGGGCTAGTCACTGCAACACCCATCATAGATGATGGCCAGTCATTGTCATACCAAACACAGAGGAGGTCCAATCACTTGGACACACATTATGGAGAAGACCCAGTCACAGTAAATTCCATCACATTAGACAACTATTCATTGGGGCACCTATAATATATGAAGGCCAGTACTTGGGTACCAAACACAGAGGAGAGCTTTCCACTGGGGCACATACTATGTTCCCAATCACAGGGACATCCAACACAAAGAGGATCCAGTCATTGGGGCACCTATTATGGAGGTGACTCATTTAGTGGAACATTTATCACAGAAAAGCACTACTCACTGGTACAACCATTATGGAGGAGGTTCAGTAACTGGAGAACCAATATTAAACAGGTCTAGACACTATGGCACCAGTCAGAGGAAATCTAGTCACTGATTCACCCATCACAGAGGAGGGCACACATTTTGGACTAACAAACAGAGGTGTGTTAGTCACTAGGGCACCAATTATATACAGCGTCTAGTCTTGGGAAAGCCATCATACTTAAGGGCTGGTAATTGGGAACCCATATGGAACACTCACTAGGGCATGCTTCACAGATGAGGGACAGTCCCAAGGTCATCCAACAGAGAGCAGAGCCTGTCACCAAGACACCCATCATACAGGAGGACCAGTCACAACAGAAGTGTGAGAGTCACTGGAATGCCCATCACAGATGATGGTTTGTCACTGTGGCACCCATCACAGAGGAGGGCCGGTCACTGGAGTACCCATGAGAGTGGTGTGCAAGTTAGTGGGGGCACATATTTTAAAGGATGGAAAGTCAATGGGACACCCATCACAAAAGTCAACTCACTGTGACATCCCTCAAGAAGGAGAGCCAATCACTGAGACAAACATCACATAAAAGAGTCAGTCACATGTTCATCAATTGAGAGAACAAGTCACTGAGGTGCACAAAGCAGACGATGTCCAGTTACTGAGGCACCCATCACAGAGGTAGGAAAGTCACTGTGATAGCCATTAGGAGGGACTTAGTAAAGGGTGTTCTAATCACAGAGACAGACCATTAACTGGAGCGACCATCACAGAGCAGGCAAAATCAGTGCAGTACCAATCACAGAGGAAGGTCAGTCTCTGGGACATTTTTTTGCAGAGGCAAGCCTGTCACTGGGGCAGTCATTATAGAGAATGACCAGTTACTGCTGCATCGATCACAAAGGAGAGCCATTCACTGGAAATTCCATCACAGAGGAGGCTAGTCATTGGGTTACCCATTATTGAGAAGGCCCATAAGTGGGACACCAATCACAAAAAGTTAATCACTGGGGTAACCGTAATGAATGAGATGCAGTTACTGGGGTACCAATTACTGAGAAGGCCCAGTCACTGTGGCATGCAAAATAGATGTGGGACACTATTGGGACATCCATTATGAAGGAGGATCTATTGGTAGAGCAACAATCACAGAGGAGAGTCAGTCACAGAGACACATCACTGATGAGAGCCAGACATTGAGGAACCATTCACAGAGGAGGATTAGCCATTAGGGCATTCATTATGAATGAGGGTCAGTCACTGGAGTACCAATCACAGAGGACGACCAGTCACTGAAGAAAACATCACAGAGAAGGGCCCATCACTGAAATCCATATCACAGAGGGGTCCCAGTCATTGGGGCACATATTATAGACGATGACCAGTCACAGAGACTTGCATCACAAAAGAAGACTACTCACTGGGGCACCCATAATAGAGAAAATCCAGTCACTGGGAAAATCATTACAGATGAAAATCCAGTCACTGCGGTACCCATAACAAAGGAGAGGCAGGCAGTGAGACTACCATCACAGAAGAGGGTAAATCAGTGAGGCATCCATCACAGAGGTGAGTCAGTCACTGGGAATTCGATCACAAAGAAGGACAGTAACTGGGGCAGTCATCACAGAG
>NW_007113096.1:16503-17293 GCF_000164805.1 Carlito syrichta
GAGAAGGCTAGTCACTGGGTCTACCAAAAGGGAGCAGTGCTAATAATTAAAGCAACCTTACAAGGAAAGGATCAGGCACTGATGCACCCATTTGAAGGAGGGCCAATCACTGGGCACCCATCGCAGAGAAAGCTGGGTGGCTTACTGGGGCAACCATCACAGAGTAGGGCTAGACACTGAAGCCCCTTTCCAGAGGAGACCCAGTAACAGTAACAGCCATTATAGAGGAAGGCTAATACACTGGCACATCCATCACAAGGGTCTGTTACTAGTGCACATCGGAAGTCTAGTTACCAGAGCATTCATTGGGGGAGGACCAGTCAATGGATAACTCATCAAAGAGGTTTGCTAGACAAAGCAGCAACCATTATGGAGGAGGAGGTGTCACTACGAATTCCATTGCAGATAAGGGCCAATCACTGAGTCTCTCATTAAGTAAGAGGGCCAGCCACTGGGATCACTATCACAGAAGAAGACAAATCACTAAGTCACTCATCACTAATGTTCCAGTTACTGGGGCAGCCTTCACAGATGTGGGCCAGTCACCAGGAAAGACATCACAGAAGAATCAATCACTTGAACACCCACACAGAGAAGGGTTACTCACTAGGACACCCACACAAAGGAGGACTAGACACAGGGACACTAATAACAGAGGAGGGGCCAGTCACATGGGCACCCATTATGAGCAGTCCCAGTCACTGAGACAATATTCACAGAGAATGGTCAGTCATAGAACACCCATCAATGAAAAGGGCTAGACACTGGGGCACCCATCACATAGGATGGT
>NW_007113096.1:17788-18907 GCF_000164805.1 Carlito syrichta
ACTGGGACTCCCATTACAGAGAAAGTACAGTCACTGGGCACCTATCACACAGGAGAACCAGTCAAGGGGACATCCATCACAAAGGAGGATCAGTTACTGAGGCACTCATTATAAATGAGGCTCAGTATTTGGGACACCAATCAGAGAGGAATACTTGCCAGTTTGGCAACAATTATAGAGCAGCCCCTGTCTCTGGGGTACTAATCATAGAGAAGGCCCGATCACTGAGGCACAAATAATAGAGGAGGGTCCGTCACTGAGAAAACCATTATTAAGGAGGCCAATTCACTGGTGCACCCATCACAGAAGAGGGTTACTCACTAGAGCGTCATTATGGATTCGTTCCCATCACTCTAGCATCAGAGTAGATGGCCAGTCACTGGGTTTTCCATCACAGAAGAAGTACAGTCATTGATGCTCCCATTATGGAAGAGGTCCAGAATCTTTGACAGACATCACAGAGGATGGAAAGTCATTGGGGTACACATTTTGGATGAGGTCCAGTACAAGGATACACATCGTAGGAGAGAACTTGACATTTTGGCACCCATCACTGAGAATGGCTAGTCATTGAGACATCAATCACAGTGGATGCCCCATTACTCGTTCAATCATTATGGAGGGGAGCGAGTCATGGAGATACCCATCACAAAAGAGGGGTAATCACTGAGTTACCAATTATTGATGAAGCCAAATAAGTGGCACACCCATCACAGAGGGAGACTTGGAATTGGGCAACAACAATGAAGGGGTGCCAGTCACTGTGGCACCAGTAATAGAGGATGTCTAGTCACATGAGCACCAATAATGGTGTAGGGTCAGTTACTGAATCATCTATTATAGCGAAGGCCCAGGCATTGAGGCTTTCATCAAAGAAGAGATCTAGTTACTAGGCCATACACTTTGGAGGAAGCCCAGTTATTAGGGCACCCTTCAAAGAAGAGGGATTGTCATTGTAGCATTGATCATTGAGAATGACCAGTCCATATTGCATCAGTAACCAAGGAGGGTTAATCACTGGCTCACCCTTAATAGAGGAGGCCTAGTCGGGCTCGGTGGCCCAGCCTGTAATCCCGCACCTTTGGGAGACTGAGGTGAGTGGATTGCCTGAGCCCGTGG
>NW_007113096.1:19141-20269 GCF_000164805.1 Carlito syrichta
AGGAGGGCAAGTCACTGGGGTATCCATTATATATGAAAGCCTGTCACTGGGACACCAATCACAAAGGCGACCTAGTCACTGAATACCATTATGTAGTAGACCCACACATTGGGACCCATCACCAAGGAGGGTCTTTCACTGCAACATCCATTATAGAGGGTCCCAGTAAGTTTGGCCCTAGTCAAAGAGGAGGACTAGGCACTGGGGCAACCATTATGGAGGAGGGCCAGTTACTGGGCACCAATCACAGAGGAGACAGAATCATTGGAACATTCAAAATGGGGCAACCATTATGGAGAAGGACCAGTCACTTGGGCACTAGTCTGAAGAAAGCCCCAAAACTGGGGAGCCAATCACAGATGAAGACCAGACAATGGAGCATCCATCACATGGAGCATCCATCACATGAGTCATTGGGACACCCATTTTGGAAGAAGACTAGTCAAAGGTGACCCATCACTGAGGTGGACTAGTCACTGCAGCACCAATTCTGAGGGGGGATAGTCACTGAGACAGCAATCACAGATGAGTCAGTAACTGGGGCATACTGCAAAACAGGGCCAGTCTCTAGGACATCCATCACAGAAGAGGGGCAGTCAATAAGGATCCCATCAAAAAGTAGGCTATTCACTGGACAACCGCAATGATGGATGGATAGTCACTGGGTCACAACACAGAGGAGACAAGTTTTTGTGGTCCCCATCACAGATGAGTACATAACACTGGGACACGAATTAAAGAGGAGATTCCTTCATTGAAACACTGATTACAGAGGAAGGCTAGTCAATGGGGCACCCATCACAAAGGAGGGCCAGTCACTGAGACACATATAACAGAAGAGTCCTAGTCACTGGGAACATATTATAGAGGAAGGCTACTCATGGGGGCACTCATCACAGATGATGGCTACTCACTGAGCCTCCCATCCAAGAAAAGAACCAGTTACTGGAACAAAAATTACAAAAGAGAGCCAGTCACTGAGGCACCCATCATAGAGTGGAGCCACACACAGGGGCACTGATCACAGAGGAAAGTCAATACATCAACCAGACATCACAGAAGAAGAAAATTCAGAATGGTACCCATCACAGATTCAGGTCTCTAACTGAGTCACCCACCACAGAGGAT
>NW_007113096.1:20289-21901 GCF_000164805.1 Carlito syrichta
CACCTATTGGGAATAGGCTCCCTCACTAGGGAACAAATCTAAGACTATCACTTGTGCACCCATCACAGAAGAGAGTCAGTCATTGAGGTACCCATATAGAAAAGGGCTAATAACTGAGGTTTTCATCTATAGGAGGTCCTGTCACCAGGTCACCCATTTGAAGGAGGGGCGATTACTGAATCACTGATCAAAGCAGAGAACTCTTCACTGAGGCATTCATCACAGAGGAGATCCAGTATCTAGAACACCCATCCAAAAGGCAAGCTATGCATGGATCAGAGAGGAGACACCCATAGGAGAGACCATATAGTCACTGAGACACCCACCACAGAGGAGATTCAGTTTCTGGGGCACCCATCACAGAGAAGGGCTAGACATTGAGGCATCCATCTAGGAGGAGAACCAGTAATGGGACATTCATTATGGAGGAAAGCTAATCACTTGGGCACCCCTCACACAAGTAGGCAAGTTATTAAGGTACCTTCATAAGGGAGGACCAATTACTAAGGCATCCATCATAAAGGGAAGTAAGCCACTGGGGCACCTATTATGACAAAGGCCCAGGTATCCCTGGGCCTTCTATTGGAGAGGAGAGCTAATCACTTGGCCGCCATTAAGGAGGTGGGTTAATCACTGCAGCAACCATCACTGGAGAAGACTAATCACTGCTTCAAAAATCACAGAAAAGAGATTATCACTGTGACACAAAGAAGAAGTACACATCTCTGAAGTACTCACCACAGAGAAAAGTTAGTAACAGGGACATCTATCCCAGCAGAGGCCATTCACTGGCACAACTCTAAAAATGACTTTTAGTCACTGAGGCCCCCAACACAGAGGAGACCAGTCACTGAGGCTCCCCAAACAGAGGACAACCAGTCCTAGGGCATGGATTATGGATGAGAACCAATCAGTGTAACACCAATCCCAGAGGAGGACCAGTCAATTAGGCATAAAACACCAACGAGGAACAGTTACTGAGGCACTCATCAAAGAGATTAGCCAGTCACTGGGGTGATTATCACAGTGGGGACCCAGTTAATGATAAACTAATCACAGAGGAAAGCCAGTCAAGAAAGACAAATCACAGAGAAGAGGTAGTCACTGGGGTATCCATCACAGAGGAAGGACAGTCACTTTTTTATCCATAACCAAGGGGGGGCAGTAAAAGTGTACCCATCACAGAAGGTGGCTACTCTTGGGTGCCCCTTTCAGAGAAGGGATATTCACTGGAACACCCACCCAGAGGAAGGTTAACACCGTGGCACCAATAGCAGACCTGTCACTGGGGCACTAATTATGGAGGAGGGGTAATCACCAGATAGGAGGACTAGAAAACATCACAGAAAACAGACAGTCACTGAGGCACAAATCATCAGGCATGCACAGTTACTGGAGTACTGTGATGGTACACATTACAAAGGAAGGCTAGTCATTGGGGCACCTATTATGGAGGAGTCTCAGTAAGTGAGACACCCATCATTGAAGACTACTAGTCTCAGAGAAACCAAAATCAGGGAGGGATCATCACTGAGGAGTCCATTCTGTGGAAGAAACAGTCATGGAAAGTGATAACAGAGGGCAGCTAGTCACTGGGACACCCATTACTGAG
>NW_007113096.1:22025-22580 GCF_000164805.1 Carlito syrichta
CTGAGAGGCATCAGTCAATGGGAATTTTTTCATAAAGGGGAACCAGTCCATCTCCCTTTCTCCAGCGCTGCAGAGATTTAAAGGGGCACAAGTTATAGAGGAGGCCTTGTCACTATGGGATTTATCACAGAGGACAGACAGTCACTGGCACTCCCATCACAGAGACATGTTAGCCACAGCAGTGTCTGTCATAAATAAAGGCCAGTCACTAGGGAATCAGTGACAGGGGAGGTACAGTCACTGGAGCACACATTATGGGAGATACCCCAAAACTGAGACACGTATCACCAAGGAAAGTTAGTCATTGGAGCATCCATTATGGAGGAGACACAGTAAGTGTGACACCCATCACAGAAGAGGACTAGTCATTGAGAAACCATTATAGAGGAGGAGCAGTCACTGCACTAAATCAAAGAGGATGCACCCATATGGAGAAGGGTTATTCACTGGAGCACAAATGTAGAGGGGGCCCAGTCACTGAGGCACTGAACACAGAGGAAGGCCAGTCACTGAGATGTCACAGAGAAGGACAAATCACTGGGGCACCCATTTTGG
>NW_007113096.1:22824-26178 GCF_000164805.1 Carlito syrichta
AGCAATCATATGACTAACTCATCCATATATTTATTGTCTATCTACTGATTTCAGTATCTGCACTTACCTACCTCGTGTGATGACTTGGAGCAGAATATCACCCAATCACATTAATGAGTTTTCACCATCAAAGGAAATAGTTAAAAGTAGTCAACTATGAACATGGGGTCATTGCCTTTACTAGTTTCTGGTGTGAACATGGGCTGTTTGAGCAATACTCATCACCATATCCTTTACCTTTAGGCCCATTCCTTACCTTGGTAAGGTGATTCTCTTTCTTCTCTCTCTCTTTCTCTAATATAATTTCTTAATAAACTATATTTTCTAATCTAATTTCTGTGAAATTCTTTGCATCTTGTCACAGCACCAGTTAACACACCAAACTCATGCACCCTGGCACCTAAAATTCTACAGCCCAAGTTGGGAGTGTGACCTACACTTGGATACCTCCCACAGAAGAGGACTTCTCACTGTGGCATTCATCACGGAGCTGGGCAAGTCACTGGACACAAAACATGGAGTAGGGTCAACCACTGAAATACCCATTCGAGAGGATGGCCAGACAGTGAGGCACCCAATAGACAGAATACCCTGTGAAAGGGACTCCCATAGCAAAGGAAGGCTAGTAACTGGGGAACCCATTATTGAGGAGACCCTGTAAGTACTATACCTATCACAGATAAGGGATATTCACTAGGGTACCAATTATAGAGGAATTCAAGTCACTGGCACATTCATAATGGAGGAGGACAAGTCACTGAGGCACCCATTAAAAAATAAGTCGGCAGTGAGGCAATAATCACAGAGCAGAGCCAATCTCTTTGAAACCCATCACAGAGGAGAGCCAGACACTAGGGCATGCAACACAAAGGACAACTTCTCACTAGGACATCCACTATGGATGAGTGTCATTCACTGGAGTATGGATCACAGACACGGGCCAGGCACTATGGAACCCATCACAGAGGTGTTTCAGCCATCGGCACATACATTATAGAGGAAGTCCAATAACATAGCACCCATAATAGAAGAAGGTTACTCATCGGAGCACCCATCAGAGAGGAGAGTTAGTAAATGGGGCATTTGTCAAAATAAAGTGTCAGTCACTGAGGCACACATCATAGATGAAGAGCAGCCACAGAGGCACCCATCACAGAGGAAAGACAATCACTGGTAAACCCATTTGGCTGATCTCAGTCCCTTAGTTACTGATCCCAGAAGAAGAGGAGTAACTGGCTCAGCCATTGCATAGGAGGCAATGTCAGTGTGGTGCCCATAAGAGAAGAGGACCAGTTACTGGTGCAAGGTTTGGATTAGACCCTATCACTGGGAAATTATCACAGAGGAGAGTCAGTTACTGGGTAGACATTACAGAGGAGAGCCAGATACTGGGCCAACAATCACAGAGGAGGGCTAGTCACTGGGTATCCAATCACAAAGGAGGCCAGTCACTGTGGAACACATCACAGATGAGGGTCAGTTACTGGTATATTGATTATAACAGTTAGTGAAAGGAGTACAATTCACAGAAAGTACAGTCAATAAAGCACCCTGCACAAAAGAGTGACGGTAGCTAAGGCACCCATAACAGAGGAGAGCCAGTCACCGGAGCCACAATCACAAAAGAAGCCTAGACACCGGTGCACCCATCACAGAGGAGGGCAAGTCACAAGAACAGCTATCACAGAAGTGATCCAGTCAATGGGGCACCTATCACTTAGGATTAAGAGTGACAAGAGTACCCTTCACAGAGAAGGGACACTCACTTGGGCACATAAAACAGAAGGACATCGGTCACTGGGACACCTAACACAAAGGCAAACCAGTCACAGGGGCAACCATCACAGAAGTGGACTATTCACTGGGACACACACACATAGGAGGTCAGTAACTTGGATACCCATTAAGGGGAAGTGCCAGTCACTGGGACAACCATCAGAGAGGAAGGTCAGTCAATGGAGCACCCATCACTGAACAAAACCAGTCACTGAAATACCCATCAGAAAGAAAAACTTATCACTGGGGCATCCAATATGGAGGAGGCCCAATTACTATGACACCCATTACAACAAGGGCTACTTACTAGATCACCCATTATGGAGGTGACCGTTCACTGGGTCGCAAGTCATTGAGGAGTCATTGTCTCTGGGGCACCCATAATGGAGAAGAATAAGCACCTAGGCACACATTATGTAGGAGAACTTATCAATGAGGCAGTGACCACAGAGAAACGCTAGCAACTGGGGCACAGATCACTGAGGAGAAACAATGACTTGGGCATTTTTTACAAAGAAAGTCCATTCCATCAGACACCCATTATAAATAACAGGCAAACAAAGAATCACCAATTAGAGAGGAGATCCAGTCAATGTGGCATCTGTCACAGAGGAGAGCCAGTCACTAGGATACTCATCACAGAGGAGAGTCAGTAACTGGGGAAATCTTCACAGAGGAGGGCTAGTTATTGGGACATCTATAATGGTGGAAGTCAAGACACTAGGACACCTATCAGAGAAGCAGTCCAGTCTCTGAGGCACCCATTATGGAAGAGGCACAGTTAATATGGAATACACTACAGAAGAGGTCTAATCACTGTGGTGCTCATCACAGATAATGGTCATTAATTGGGGAACCTATTCAAATAGGAATAACAGTCACATCACTGGGGTACACATTATGGAGGAGATACAGTCACTTTGACCCCCTCACAGAAATGGGCTAGTCACTGGGGACACCATTTGGAGGGCTCAGTCACTGAGGCTTTGATCAGAGAGGAGGACCAGTAACCAGGACAGCCATCACAAAGGAGACAAAGTCAGTGTGGTACACATTACAGAGTAGGGCTAGCCACTGGAGCACTTGTCACAGAGAAGGTAAAGTCTGAGACAACAACCACAAAGATTGGCCAGTCACTGAGTACTCATCACAGATAGGGACCAATAATTTAGTCACTCGTTAGGAGGAGAAACAATTACTGGGGCACCCATCACAGAAGAGGGCTAGTCACTTGCACAGCCATCACATAACAGGACTAGTTACTTTGGCCCCATCATCCAGGAGAAGCAATCACTGAATCACCCATCACAGAGGATGGCTAGTAACTGTGACACCCATTCAAGGTGAGGTCCAGACACTAGGGATACATTTTAAGAAAGGTCAATCACTGGGTCGCTGACAAATGAAGAGAGCTAGTCTCTGGGTCACCCATCACAGAAGAGCCCAGGTAACTGGGGCACTCATAACAGAGGAGTACTTGTCACAGGATCATCCATGAGAGAGGAAGACCAATCACTGAAACACAACCAACAGAAGTAGCATAGTCAATGAGGCACCCATCACAGAGGAGAACCAGCC
>NW_007113096.1:26198-27404 GCF_000164805.1 Carlito syrichta
GAGAGCAGTAACTGGGTCACCCATTATTGGGGACAGCCAATCACCGGGGCACACATTACAGAGGAGAGTTGGTTATTAGGGTGCCGTCAAATAGGAAGATGATTCGTTGGGTCAGCAACTTTGGAGGAGGACCAATCACTGAGAAATCCATCACAGAAGTGGGTTAATCGCTGGGGCACCCATTATGAAGGAGGTCTAGTCACTGGGACTTTCATGGAAGAGGAGAGCCAGTCACTAGGCACTAATTATAGAGTACCAGTCACTGGTGTAACCATAACAGTAGAAGACTAAGCAATGATGCACCATCACAAAAGGAAGTCAGACAGTGTACACTTACACAGGGAAGAACCATGCACTGGGTCACTCATCACAAAAGTCAATCAGTCACTGTGCCATCACAGAGGAGGGTCTTCACTGGAAAACCCAAATAGCGGAAAGCTAGTCTACTGAGAAACCCAACTAGAGGAGGCCAGTCACTGGGGTATCCATCACAGATGAATGTTAGGCACTGTGTCATGGATCACAGAAGAGAAGGATTCAGTTGAGAACCAATCACCAGTCGGTAAGACACAAAACACAAAGGAGGAATCAACTTAGAAGCACAAATCACAGAAGAGAAGCAATCACAGTAGCATTCATAAATGAGGAAGGCCAGTAAATGTGACACCCATCACAGATGCAGAAGAGTCATGGAACACCCCTCACTGATAAAAGGCTATTCACTGGAGCATGCAAAGAGCGGAAGACTAGTCAATGTGGCACAGATAACAGAGGAGGGAAAGGTACTGGCATTCTCATCAATGAAAATTGTCTTTCATGGGGACAGTCACTAGGGTACCCATTATGGAGGAAAGTCAGCCACTGGGACAGAATTAACCAAGAAGGCACAGCTATAATGTAGGAGGGATAATAACTGAGGCACAAATTCTGTGGAAGTCTCTGTCACTTGGGCAGTAATCAGAGGAAAGCTAGTCACTGAGGCACCAAACAACGAGGAAGATCAGACACTGGGGTGATTTTCAGAGGAAGACCAGTCCCTGGGGAACTCATTGCAGATGAATGCCAGTCAAAAAGACACTAATTATAGAGGAAGACCAGTCCCTGGGATATGCATGACAGAGGAGAGCCAGTCATTGGTACACTCTTCACTAGGGGAGTAAGTCACACAGAGGCACCCATCCCAGAGGAGGACTAGTCAATGGGACA
>NW_007113096.1:27468-30082 GCF_000164805.1 Carlito syrichta
ATGAGTCACTGGGGCACCCATTTTGGAGGATGTCCATCCATGGACACCCATCCAGAGAAGTGAATAAGTCACTGGGGTACCAATCACTGAATATGACTAGTCACTAGAACACCATTTAGGGATGACACACAATTATTGGAACATCAATCACATGGTATGGTTAATCACTTGGACACCCACTTTGGAGGAGAAACAGTCACTGGGACATCAAATACAGAGGAGGCCCAGTTAATGGAGTACCCACTATGGAGGCCCAGTAAACGGTACATTCATAAAAGAGGAGGGTCTGTCAGTGGGCACTCATTAGTGTGGAGGCCAAGTAACTGAGGTATCCGTAACACAGGAGGGAGATTCACTGGGACACCCATTGGAGGAGGCCAAGGTACTACGTCACCCATCACAGAAGAGGGCTCATGACTGCAACATCCACAACAGATGATGGTCAATAATTGAGGCACCAATCACAGAGGAGAACCAGTTACTGTAATACCAAAACAGAGGACAGTCAGTCACTGTAACACCCATAATATATGAAGGACAGTCACTGAAGAACAGATCAAAGGAGATACCCAGTTTATAGGACACACATTAAGGAGGAAATGTCTGGGACACCAATCACAGAGGAAGGTTATGCAATGGGGCACCCTACTGAAGGCAGACAGTCACTGGGGCAGCAGTCACAGAGGATGCCCAGTCAATGGTGCATGCATTATTGAGGAGCCTCAGTCACTTTGACAACCGTCACAGAGGAGGGCTATTCATTAGGGAACCCATCACATATGAAGTACAGTCACAGTGCAGCAATCACAGGGGAAGCCTAGTCACAGGGCACAACTTATAGAAGAGAACCAGCAGTGAAGCACCCAACACAATGGAGGGCGAGTCCCTGTGAAGCCTAATATGGAAAAACCCATTATGTGGGATATTCTTCACAGGAGATGGCTAATCCCCAGAACCATTATGGAAGAGGGTCATTCACTGTGCACTAATCACATAGGAGGCACAGTAGCTGGGGCACACATTATGGAAAAGTTCCTGTCACTGGCTCACCCATCACAAAGGAGTCACTGTCAATTTAGCATCTAGTATTTTGGAAGTTCAGTAAGTGGACAACAATCATAGGGGGATACTAGTCACTGGGGCAAACATTATCAAAGAAGGCCAGTCACTGCCCACCAATCACAGAGGAAACGCTGTCACAGGGGTACCAATAGTGGGGGAGGACAAGACATTGGAATACAAATATGGAAGAGGCACAGTGACTGGGGCAATAATCACAGAGAAGGCCAGTCAGTGTGGTAACAATCAAAAAGGAGGGTGAATCATGGGGGCACTCATTTTGGAAGAAGGCAGGTCACTGGTAATCCATAACAGAGGTGGGCTGGTCACTGGAGCACCATTTACATAGGGAGGTTACTCACTGGGACAACTATCACAGATAGCCAGGTTCATGGGAACCCAACACAGAGCAAGGTCCATCACAAATAAGGACTAGTCACAAAGGTGTGGACCACAGAGAAATGTTAGTCATTGGAACAAATATCACAAAAATGGACATATCATTGTGGTCCCCAGCAGAGAGGAGTTCCAATCTCAGGGGCTGGAATCCTGGATAAGTTCCAGTCACTGGGACACCCATTGCTGAGGAAGATCAATCATTTTGACCCACATCACATAGGAGGGCCAATCACGGGGACACCTATCACAATGAAGGGCTAGTTACTGGAGCGTCCATTACTTAGGAGGCCCAGGAAATAAGACACCCATCACAGATTACAGCTGGTCACTGAGGTAACCCTTATGGAGGGACACCATTCATTGGGGTACAAATCACAGAGGCGACTTCTTCAGTGGGACACCCCTTAGGGAGGAGAGCAAGGTACTGGGTCATCCAAAAAAGAGGAAGGCCAATAACTTGGGAAGTCATTAGAGAGGAGTGCCAGTCACTGTGGCACATATTATGAGGTGGACCAGTCTCTGGGGCACACATGACTGAAGAATGGTACTCACTGGATCACCCATCATAAATGAGAGCCAGTCTCTGCACCACCTATCACAGAGGACAGCTAGTCTCTAGGACACACAACACGCAATGCCCAGACACTTAGACATTAATCACAGGGGAGGTCCAGTCATTGGGGCACCCATTAGGAGAAGTTCAATCACTGGGACTCTGATCACAGACGATGTCCACTAACTGGGGTAGTCATCACAGCGGAGGCACAACCAGCCTGTTACCCAGCAATGAGGAGCATCAGTAGCTGGGGCATTTTTCACAGTGGAGGACAAGTCACTGGGTCACCAATCATATATCAGGAAGAGTACTGAAACTGGGGTACACATTATACAAGTGACTCATTAACTGCTGTATTTATCAAAAAGGAAAGACGCGTCACTGGGACACCCATCTTAGAGGAAACCAATCACACAGCACTGAGGAGGGCGAGTCACTGGGACAAATATTATGGAGGGGACCAGGTATTGGAACATTTATCACAAAGGAGGAATAGTCAATGGAATGCCCCATTTGTAGTTGGGTAGTCACTGGGGCACCAGTCACAGAGAATGCCCAATATATCACTCAGTATGGAGGAGGTCTTGTCACTGTGAAACC
>NW_007113096.1:30361-32247 GCF_000164805.1 Carlito syrichta
AAAAAAAAAGAAAATGCATTATGAATGATGATCAGTCACCGGGCCACTGATCACAAAAGAGGGTCAGTTACTGGGACACTCATTGCAGAAACATGCTCGTCACTGACACACATATAAAGGAGGGTCACTTACTTTGACACCCAACACAAAATAAGCCCACTCACCGTGAAACCCATCATAGAGGAGAGCTAGTCACTGAGACAACTCTCAAAGAGGAGAACTAGTCACTGGAGCATCCATCACAGAGAAGTGTCAGTCACTGGCACACCCATCAGAGAGGAAAGTCAATCAAATAGGAGGAAAAGTCCCTGGGGTCCTTATTATTGAGGATTCAGTCACTGGGGACTGATTTCAGAGGGGGCTAGTAAGTGGGGTAGCCATCACAAAGGTGGCAAAATTCATGAGGTACTCATCACAAAGTAGGGCCAGTCATTAGTGCACTCATTATAAAAAAGGAATAGTCACTGTAGAATTTATCACAGAAGACAACCATTCACTGGAACACCAACATAGAGGAGAACAAGTCATTTGGGTGCCCCTAAAATTGTAGGGCTTGTCAATGGGACACCAATTATGGAGGAGGTCCAGTTACTTGGAACACCTATCACTGAGGGGGATTAATCACTGGGGCAACAAATTTGGAAAAGGGTAAGTCACTGGAGTGCAAATGACCAGAGTAGGCCCAGTAAATGAAGAACCTATTATGAAGTAGCCCTCTCACTGGGACATCCATCACAGAGAAGGGCAATTCATTGGGATATCCATTAAGTTTGAGGCCCCAAAACTGCGGCACCCATCCCAGAGGAGGGTTAGTCAGGAAGCACCTATTATGGTGGCAACACAGTTACTAGGACAAAAAATGGCTAGTCACTGTGACTCATCCCAGTAAAAGGACAATCATTTGGTCCCCAATTACAGAAGAGCACCAATCACTGGGCACCCATTATGGAGGAGACCCAGTCACTGTGACACCTGTCAGAAGAAGGGACTGTTACTGTGATAGCCATCATTATGAGAATAGACATGGCGACACCAATCACAGTAGGCCCAGTCACTGGGTAACACATGATAGAGGAATTCCAGTTACTGGGAGACCCAATACAAAGCAGGGTAGTCAATGTTTCACACATTATGCAGGGTGTCCAGTGTGTGTAGCAACCATAAAAGAGGAGGGCTAGTCAGTGTAGCAAACACTATGGGAAAGCACCATTTATTGGGGCACCAGTCACAGAGGAGGCTCAGTCACTCAGGCAACCATTATAGCAGAGGTAAAGATACTGAGGCCCTAAATAGAGAAGGTCCAGTTACTGGGACAACCTTTATAAAGGAGAGTCAAGAACTTGAATAGATATCAGAGAGGAGAACCAGACACTGGAGCACCAATCACAGAAGAGAGTTAGTCATTGGAGAAATGAACACAGAGGAATTCAGTCACTGAGTTACCCATCACAAAGAGCTAGCCACTATGGCATGGATTACAAAGTAGAGCCAGTCAGTGGAGTTCCCATTACAGAGGAGGACCAGTCAATCAAACAAAACCACAAGGGAAGGTAAATCACTAAACACCCACAACAGAGGACAGTCAGTCGTTGAGGCAAGCATCGAATGGAGGGCCAGTCACTGGGGCAGCCTATCACAGATAAGGGTCAGCCATTGGAATCCTATAACTGAGGGGGGGCAGTAACTGGGACACACATCTCTGAAGTGGGCCAATTATAGAAGCACCCTTCGAAGAGGAGGGCTTCACTGGGACAGTACACAGAGGAGAGGTAGTCATTGTGGCACTGTAACAGAGGAGGCCAGTGTCTGAGGTACCTATTAGGAGGAAATCCTGTCACTAGAACAACCAAAACAGAGCAGGGCCAGTCACTGGGACACCCCTAACA
>NW_007113096.1:32913-33652 GCF_000164805.1 Carlito syrichta
TGTATTGCTGGACGTTAAAATAAATCGTATAGATTTTGAGTGTTTTGTTAAATCATAGAAAATTAATAGGAAATTTTACATTAGGTAAAAATAAGAATAACTTATAATATACAGATTAATCATTAAATATTATAGAAAACAGTTCAAAACTATTACTGAAATCATACACTTCTTATCTTGATGTAAGCTTTGTGAAGCACGATATGCATCATGGAATTTTGATTGTTAATTGTTACCTTAAGCAAAAATCTTTTGAGAAGTACGTTATGCGTCATGAGACCTGCAAGCCCCCAGCAAGTATTTGTCATACTGCTGGAGGTTATAGAAAATGGTATATAAGCTGGAAAAAGTTTGAATAAAATTGGACTCAGTCCTGATCAGACTGATCCCAGAAGAACTGCCTCTGAGTTGCTTCTTCTGACCGCGTCCTGATCCACCGGTGCAAGTACAACTCCCCTCAGGTCAGGGCCAGTCCCCAACAATAGTCATTGAGACATCAATTATAAAGAAGGCTCAGTTACCAGAAAACCCATGAAAGATGAGGGCTAGTAAGTGAGCAACCTATTTGGAGAAGGGCCTGCCGATGGGGTACACATCGCAGAGAATGCCCAATCAATTGAACACCCATTATGGAGAAGGTCTAGGAAATGTGACACCTAACATAGAGTAGAGATAGTTACTGGGCATCAACCATAGATTAAGGCCAGTCATTGGTACAGCAATGATAGAATGTCCAGTT
>NW_007113096.1:33739-36381 GCF_000164805.1 Carlito syrichta
CAGTCACTGAGGCCCCGTTACAGAGGAAGATAAGTCACTTGGGCACCCGTTTTTGAAGAAGGCTAATCACTTGCTACCTATCAAAGAGGTGGGATAGTCACTAGGGCACCAATTGTGTAGAATGGCTAGTCACTTGGACAATGGTCACAAATGAAGGACAATCTCTGTAGCACCTATTACACAGGAGGGCCAATCACTAGGGAAAATCAGAGATGATAGGCAGTCACTGGTGCACCCATGGCAGAAAAAGACCTATCACAATGGCACACATCTTAGAGGAGGGTCATTTCCAGTGGCACTCATCACAGAAGAGGGCTAGCCACTCGAAAACTCACCACAGAAGAGGACTTTCCATTGTAGCACCCAACACATAGGAGGGCCAGACATTGGGACACCAATCAAGTATAAGGTTCAGTAACTGATTATTCCAATAAAGAGGAAGACCAGTCACTAGGGCACCCATCACACACGATGGACAGTAACAGGAACACCCATCAAAAAAGAGGGCTAGTCACTGGGGTAGTGCACATTGAGAAGTTGTAGTGAGGCAGAACCCATCAAAGAGTCAAGTTAGTCACTGAGGAAGCAAATATGGAAACACACCAGTCACTGTCACCAATAGTACTGGAGGCCTAGTTAATGGGGCACTCATAATTGAGAAGGGTGATTCACATGTGTTCCTCTTTTGGAGAGGGCCCAGTCACTGGGACAACCATAACAGAAAAGAGCTTTTCACTGGGACACTCATCCTGGAGGTGGACCAGTCATTGGCGCATCCATTTCAAAAAAGAGTCAGTCACTGAGAAACCCATCTCTGTTTAGGGGAAATCACCGGGACGCCTATTAAGAGGGACTGAGTCGAAGATAAGTTGATTGAGAAATTGAGGTTTTGCTTCTGGAATCTCAATTCTATTCCATTGATCTATATGCCTGATCCTATACCAATACCAAGCTGTTTTGATGATTGTAGTTTTATAGTAAAGTTTGAAGTCTGGTAATGTGATACCACATGCTTTGTTTATTTTGCTGAGTATTGTTCTGGCTATTCTTGGTCCTTTGTGTTTCCATATGAATCCCTGTGCTGTTTTTTCTAGGTCTGAGAAGAATGTTGCTGGCAATTTGATAGTTATTGCATTGAATCTGTAGATTGCCTTCGGTAAGACTGACATCTTCACGGTGTTGATTCTTCCAATCCATGAGCATGGGGCATCCAATTCCTGAACAAAACCTGAAGCCCACAGGCCATAAGGGATAAATTAGACAAGTGGTACCTCATTAAACTGACAAGTTTCTGCAAAGCCAAAGAAACCATCAAGAGAGCAGGGAGACAGCCTACAGACTGGGAAAAAGTATCTGCCAACACCAGGTCTGACAAAGGCTTAACATCTTGTATCTACAAGGAACTCAAACGTGCTGAAAAGAAAAAAACCCAAACAACCCCATAATAAAATGGGCAAAATAAATAGACACTTCACAAAGGAAGACATCCGAGCAGCCAACAAACACATGAAGAAATGCTCAACCTCACTAATCATCAGGGAGATGCAAATCAAAACCACACTGAGATACCACCTAACTCCAGTCAGAATGGCAATTATCAATAACTCAAAAAATAACAGTTGTTGGAGAGGGTGTGGCAAAAAGGGAACACTTCTACACTGTTGGTGGGAGTGTAAACTAGTGCAACCTCTGTGGAAACCAGTGTGGCGATTCCTCAGAGCTCTAAACATCAACCTTCCATATGACGCTGCAATCCCCCTACTGGGAATATACCCTGAAGAACTCAAATCACTCTATAAAAAAGATACCTGCACATGAAGGTTTATCACAGCATTGTTTACAATAGCAAGAACCTGGAACCAACCGTGCTGTCCATCAAAGGAGGACTGGATTTAAAAAAATGTGGTACATATACATGATGGAATACTATGCAGTCATAAAAAAGAACAAAATCATGAATTTCGCAGCAACCTGGATGGAACTAGAGTCTATAATACTGAATGACCTCTCACAGAAACAAAGATCTGAGTATCACATGTTCTCACTCATATAGTGGACCTTGATCATCCAACGCACTACCATAAGGAAATGACTGACAGTGGTGGGAAACTATGGGGGGAGGGGGAGAAGGATCGGACTAATGGTAGTAAACGTCTGTCTGGGGATGGGGAGACACCTGTTCTCAACAAGGGGGCCTAAATGAAGCATATTTGTATACCTAACCCTTAACTGTACCCCACAACATCATAACAAAAAATATTGATTAAAAAAAAAGAAGGACTGAGTCATGGGGGTTCAAATCATAGAAGTGTGTCAGTATCTGAGGTACTGGGGAGGCAAAGTCAGTTTGTTACCCATCACAGAGGAGGGTCAGTCACTGGCATTTTTAGGAGAGGAGTTCCAGTCACTGGGGCACACATCACATTGGAGGACCATACATTGGGTCACCCATTGTGAAGGAGGCCCAGCACTGGAACATCTATCTAAAATGAGATCCAATCACTGGAAAAGCCATCACAGAGGATAAACAGTTACTGCGGCACCCAAAACAGAGGATGGTTAGTCACTGGATTACCAGTTATAGAGGAGGTTCATTTGCTGGAAACTTCCTGACAGATAAGGAATAGTTAATGAGGCATCCT
>NW_007113096.1:36401-39780 GCF_000164805.1 Carlito syrichta
GAGAGGAGGACTAGTCACATGAGGGACTGGTACATCCATCATTTATGGCTAGCCACTAAGGAAGCAATCACAGAGGAGGCCCAGTCTTTATGAGTATGCCCAGTCACTGGCATACTCATAAAGAATAAGGTCCTGTCACTAGAGAACACATTATTGAGGAGTCCCATTAGACATCTATCACAGAGGATGGTTACTCATTGGGGAAACCATTATGGAGGAGAGCTAGTCTCTTGGCAGCAATGAGAGAGGAGAAACAGTAACTGGGGCATTCATATGGTGGAGGGCTAGCCACTGAGGCACCAATCACAATGAAAGATCAGTCACAAAACCCTCCTCACAAAGGTATGTAGGTCACTGGGGCACACAACACAGAAGTCTTTACACCGGGGAACCCATCACAAAGTAGAGTCAGTCACTGAGGCACATATCACAGACAAATGGTAGTCACAGCAGCATGCATCACAGTGAATGTACAGTCACTGTGGCACCCAATAAGAGGGGCTCAGTCACTGGGGTTCCAATAAAAGAGGGCAGTCACTAACTGAGGTAGTCATTAATGAGGTGGCAATGTCATTGTGGCATCCATCAATGAGGAGGGCTGGTCACTAAGGTACACATCCTAGATGGTGCAGTCACTGGGTCATTCATAATAGGGGAGGCTCAGTCAATGGAACACCTATCACAGAAGAGAACTCAAAACTGGGTAACTCATCAGAGAATTGATCTAGTCACTGGGGAATTAATCACAGAAGAAGGCTAGTTACTGGAGCAACAATTATGCAGAAGGTCTAGGAACTAGAACACCCATCGTATGGGATGACTAGTCACCGGGATACTCAATTTAATGTATGATCAGTCACTTCTGTGACATTTAGCACAGAAGAGGGCTAGTCCCTGTGGCACTCATCATACAGGAAAAACAGTTGCTGGGACACCACTCACAGAGAAAGCCCAGTCATTGTGACACTCATCACAAAGAAGGGCCAAAAACTAGAGTACTCATTACAGGAAGGCTAATTAATAGATCACTTATCACAGGAGGTCCAATCTCTGGTGCACACATCACAGAAGATAACTTGTCACAGCGACTTCCATCACAGAAGACAGACAGTCAATGGGACACCCATAACAGTGAAGGCCAGTCCCTGGACCCCCATAAGACAAGAGGGCCAGTCACTGGGTAATTTATCACAGAGGAGGACAAGACATTGGGATACCAATTGTGGATGAAATTCATTAACTCTAACCCACATCACAGAGGAGGTCTAGTCACATTAGTATCCAATTTGGAGTAGTACTATTCACTGGCACAACATTCACAGAGGAGATGCATTCAATGGAGAACCATTTATGGAGGACACCAAGTCACTGCGACACCCATTATGGTAGAGATGCAGAAACTGAGGACACATCACAGAGGACAGCTAATCACTAGGTTACCCTTTAGGGAGACTATCCAGTTGCTAGAAAATCCATAACACAAGTTGCTGGGGTATGCAACAATTAGATGGCCAGTCTTTGGATCACAAACCCAAGAGTAGGTCCAGTCAATAGAGGTGTACATCACAGAGAAGTACTAATCATTGGGACAACAATCATATATGAAGGGCTACCACTGGTGCACCAATCACAATTAAGACCGGTCACTAGTACACATATTATGGAGGGGGCACAGTCACTGGAATACCCATCACAAAGGAGAGTCAGTCAATAGTACAACAAGTATGGAGGAAGACTAGTAAGTGAGACAGACATCATGCAGCATTGTTTGTCACAAGGGTAACTACTATGGAGGAATGTGCGTTACTGGGCACCAATCACAGAGAAGTCCATTCACTGGATCACCCATGATGGAGGAGAGTCTGTCACTGTGGCACCAATATGGAAGAGGTCCAGTCATCAGGGTGGTGATCATAGAGGAAGACCATTCACAGGGACACAAATATGGAGGAGGAAGGCCAGTCTCTGGAGCACCCATCACTGAGCTGGACCAATCACCATGGCACCCATCACAGAGGAGTGCCAATCAAAAAGGTACACATTACAGAGGATGGCTAATCACTGGGACACCATCACAAAAGAGAAGTAGTCACCGTGGAAACCATCACAAAGGAGGGCCTGTCACTATAGTACAAATTGTGGAGAAGAGATAGTGACTAAGACTCTCTTTACAAAAGAGAGTCAGTCACTGGGGCATTCATACACTGGAGTGCAACTTATGGAGACTCAGTTCAAAAGGCAGCACTAGTCACTAGAACACACATTATTGAGGAGGCCAAGTAAGTGGGACGACCAGCACTGATGAGGGCTAGTCAATGGAACAGCCATTATGGAGGACAGCCAGTCACTGGAACAAAATTAGGGGAGACCCATTAATTGAGGCACTCAAATGGACACCCATTATAGAAGAGGCCCAGTCACTAGGGCAACCACCATAGAGGACACTCTGTCACTGGGGCACACAACACAGAGGAGAGCCAGTCACTAGGATGTGCATCACAGAAGAGGTCTATTAACTAGAACATCCGTTATGGCAGAGTTCCAGTCACTGGGGCAAAAAACAAAGAGGAAATCCAGCTACCAGACCACCCATAATGAAAGTACATCAGTCACTGGAGCACACTTTATGGAGGTGGAACATTCACAGGGGCAGCCATCACAGAGTAAAGTCAATCACTAGCACACCAATCACAGAGGAGACCCAGTTGCTGAGACACCCATCACAGAGAGGGCTAGTACTACAGCATCCATTATGGATGCAAATCATTCACTGGACACCTATCACAGAGGAAGACCAGTCATTGGGGCACCCATCAGAGAGGAGTGTCAATAACTGGAGCACATATTATGGAGGAGGTCTAGTCACTGGGTCATCCATCACAAATGAAGGTTACTCACTGGGCCCTCATCAGAGAGGAGAATGAGTCATTAGACAACCATAACAGAGGACAGCAAATCACTGAGGCACCCATTACAGAGGAGAGACTTTCACTTTGGAACCCATTAAAAAGGAAAGCCTGTCACTAAGGCACACATCACAGATGAGAGTAAGCCACTGAGACACGAACCACAGTAAGGCCAGTCACTGAGGCGCCTATTAAAACGGACTCAGTCACTGTAGATCTAATCACAGAGAATGAATAGTAACTGGGGCAACCATCATAGAGGAGAAAAAGTCAGTTTGGTAACCATCCCGGATGAGTGTAAGTCACAGAGGCACCCATCAAAAAGGAAAGTCAGTCACTGAAGCACCCATTATAAAAGAGACCAAATAAATGGAACATCTGTCACAGAAGAAAACAATTCACTGGGATCCATGCTGCAGAGGAGAGCCAGTCACAGTGGTACCAGTCACTGAGGAGGGCTAGTCATTTTGGCA
>NW_007113096.1:39800-47283 GCF_000164805.1 Carlito syrichta
CTCACCTCAGCCTCCCAAAGGCGCGGGATTACAGGCTGAGCCACTGAGCCCGGCTTGTGGCAAAAATTATTAAGAAGACCCAGATAATGGAACACCCACAATGGGAGGGCTAGTCACGAGAGGAAACCAATGATGGAAAGCCGTAAATGGGACGCCACTCATAGTGGAGAACTAGTCTATGGACACCTATGAGGAGGCGGCCCAATCACGGTCACAGAGCATGACCATTCACTAGGTCCCTCATTATGAAGGAGTCCTAGAAACAGGAGCAACCATCACAGAAGAGAAACTTTCACCATGGCACCCATCGCAGAAAGTGTCCGCTCATTTGGGCACCAGTCATAGAGGAGAGTCAGTCAATAAGGCACCCATTAAGGATTTGACCCATTCTTTGTGACACCCATCACATAAGGACTGTTATGGGTACCCCAGTGACTGGTATTCTTTTGATGGGTGCCCCAGAGATGGCATTCCACTACAGTGGGTGTCCTAGTAACTAGGCTTACTCTGAGATCAGTAGCTTAGTGACAGGACCTCCTCTATGATGTGTGCCTCAGTGACTGGACACTTTTTGGAATGTGTGACCTAGTGAGTGGCCCACGTTTTTTATCAGTGGCACAGTGGTTGACACTCCTTCTAATACATACCCCAGTGAGTGGACCACCTTTTTTATCAGTCCCACAGTGGCTGACCATCTTTATAATGGGTTCCCCAGTGAATAGGCCTCCTAATAATGGGTGCTCGAGTGAAAAATTTTCTTCTGTGATAAGTACAATTTTGACTGGAACTCCTCTATGATAGATGCCTCAGTGTCTATGACTGCTCTGTAATTGGTGTTCCAATGATTAGGCATCATCAATAATAGATGTCCTAGTGACTAGTCCTCCTCTGTGCATGGTGTCAAAATGACTGGTTCTCCTCTGTGATGTGTCTCACAGTAACGAGCTCTCCTCTCTGATAGTTGCCACAGTGACTGAGTCTTGTTCAAAATGGGTGCCCCATGACTGGTCCTCTTCTGTGATTGGTGTCCCAGTGACTGTTCTTCCTCTGTGATAGATGTACCAGTGACAATCCCACCTTTATGATTGTCTCTAGGGACTGGGCCTCCTCCATAATGGGTGCACCAGTGATTGGACCTCCTTCATTATGGGTGTCAAAATGACTTGGTCTTTTCTGTCATTGGTACTCCAGTGACTGCTTCTTCACCAAAATGGTTCTTCCAGCTATTGGCCCCCCACCATAATATTGCCCCTATGACTAACCCTCCTCTGTGAATGTTGCTCAATTGACTGCCCTCCTCTGTTATGAATACCCTAGTGACTGATTTTCCTCTTATGAATGCCACACTGAAAATCCTTTCTCAGTGTAGGGTGTCCCAGTGACTAGCCCTACTCTGGGGTTTGTGTCCCAGTAAATGACTCTCTTCTATGATAGATGTCACAGTGCCTGGGTCTCCTGTGTTATGGGTGCCTCAGTGACTTTTCTTCCTTTGTAATGTGTGCTCCTGTAACTGGTTTTCCTCTAGGATGTTGTTCTAGGGACTGGCTTTCCTCTGTGATATATGAGTGTTCCAGTATCTAAGCCACATGCATAATTGATGTCTCAGCAACTAGCCCAACTTCCTCTGTGATGGCTGCCCCTGTTTGGGGGCTTATTCTGTTATGGGTGTCCCAGTGACTGGGTTTCTTATGTGATAGATTCCCCAGTGACTTGGCCTCCTGTATAATGGGTACCCTAATGACTGGTCCTATTCTGTGATTGGTGCCACAGTTACTGGTCTTTCTATGTGAAAAAATGCCCCAATGTCTGATCACCTTCTGTGATGGTTTCTGTAGTGACTAGATTTCCTTCATGATTGTTGTTCCATTAACTGAATCTTCTACATGATGAGTGTCCCATTGACTAGCCCTCCACCATCATGGATGCCCAAGTGATTGTACATCTATGATGATTTGTGCTCTGATGATCAGTCCTCCTACATAATGGGTGCCCTAGTGACTAGCCCTCTTTATGATGGGTATCCCAGTAACTGGGTCGTCTTCATAGTGGATGCCCCAGTGATAAGCTGTCCTTTATGATGGGTGACCTAGGGATTGGCTTTCTTCAGTTAAGGGTGCCCCATGATTGGGCTTTCTTTGAGATGTTTGTCCCAGTGCTTGGTCTTCTTTCATAATGGCTGTCCCAGTGACTGGCCCTCTTCAGTATTTGGTGCCACAGTAGGAGGCCCTCCTCTGTGTGCTTGTCTTACTGAATAGCCCTCCTGTATTCAAATAATTCTACAAATAAGACACTTGCACACACATACTTATTGTAGCACTATATGGAGGCAACCATACTGCCCATTGAAACTGGACTGGATTTTTTTAAATGGTGCATACACACAATGGAATATTACACAGCCTTAAAGAAGGACAAACATATGGACTTCGCAGCAACTTGGAAGGATTTAGAATCTATCATAATCAGTGACCGATCACAGAAAGAAAGAACAGTGTGCTCCATGTTCTCACTCATCAGTGGACTTGGAACATTTACCACAATAGTATAAGAAAGGGATTTGCAACAGTGGGATACTGCTGGGATGGGAATTTGATGGGGGACACAACAGGAATAAAGGTACCTAATTTCAGACCCGGCAAATAGGGAAAAAAGTGTGACCCATATTTTGCATGTATGGTGACTACTTTTATACGTATCCTTAATTGTGCACACATCTTTACAATTAAAAAAAAAATAATAGGTCTCCTTTCTGAGGGGTGCCCCCATTACTAGCCCACCTCTTTTATGTATCCAATGACTGGTTATCATATGTTATGGGTGCTCCAGTGATTGGCATTCCTCTGTTTTGGGGCCCAAGATACTGAACCTCCTCCTTGATGAGTGCTCCAGTGATTGGTCCTCCTCTGTGATGGGTGCCTCAGTGACTGTCTCTCTTTGTGTTTTATGACCAAGTGATTGGCCCTATTTTGGTATTGGATCCCCATTAACAGGCTTTCGCCTATCATGGGCACCTCAGTGACTGTTCCTCCTATGTGTTTGGTGACACATACTCCTTTTTGATGGGTACCCCAGGAACTGGCCCTTTCTGTGATCAGTGCCCACGTGATTGGCCCTCCTTTATTTATGTACTCCAATGACTGGCCCTGCTGTAGAATGGGTGCCACAGTTACCAGCCCTCTTTTGTGATGGATGTCTTTGTGACTGGCTTTCCTTTGTAATGGATTCTCTAGAGACTTGTCCTCCTCTCTGATGGGTGCCCCAGTGACTGGATCCCCTCCTGATAGTTGCCTCAGTGACTGGTCCTTCTCTGTGATGGGTGACTTTTACTGGCACTGCTCTGTCATAAGTACCTCAGTGACAGAGTCTCCTCTGTGATTGATGCCCGTGAAAATATCTCCTCTGTGATGAGTGTAATGGTGACTGGGTTTCCTCCATAAAGGGTGCCTCAGTGAGTGGGCCTCCTCTGTGATTGATGCCCAAATGATTGGTCATATTTTGTGATGGGTACCCCAGTGACTGACCCTTTTCTGAAATGGTTGTACTAAAAACTGTTTCTCCTGCATAATGGCTGCCTCAGTGAGTAAACCTCCTGTGATTGATACCCTAATTTCAGGGACTTCTACATAATGGTGTCTCAGTGAGTGCGCCACTGTGATAGATGGTCTAGTGACTGAGCCTCCTTTATACGATTGCCCCAGTGAGTTGCCCTCCTCCATAATGGGTGTCCCATTGAGTAACCCTCCTTTGTGATGCATGCACCGGTGACTAGATTTCCTGTATGATTGCTACCCCAATGACTGGGTCTGTTACATTAAGGTTGCCACAGTGATTAACACTTCTCTATTATGGGTGTCCCCATGACTATGTCTCTTCCGTGATTGGTGCCACAGCGACTGACCTTCCTTCACAATGGATGTCTTAGTGACTAGCGAGATCTGTGATAGGTATCTCAGTAGTTGGGCCTAACCCATAATGAGAATCTCAGTGAAAAGGCTTCCTCCATTTTGGGTGCCAGAGTGACAGGACCTCCTGTGTGATAAGTGCCCCATTAACTTGCCCTTCTTCATAACGTTTGCCCCAGTGACTAGCCCTTCTCTGTGATGGGCGTTCCCCTTACTGAACCTCCACCATAATGGGTGTACAGTGACAGGCCCTCCTTTGTGTTGGATATCCTAGTGATTGGACCTCCTTCATAATGTGTCCCAGTGATTGGGCCTTCTAGATGATTGATGCCCCAGTGACTGGCCTTCATATATGATGGGAGACCCAGTGATATTCTCTCTTCTGTTATGACTTTCATGATGAGTGGTCTTCCTCCACTATGGGTCCCCAATAAAACTTGGCATTTTCTGTGATCAATACACCAATGACAGGCCATCTTCTGAAATGCATGCCATAGGGACAATCCATATTGTTTCATGAGTGACCAATGACTGAGCATCCACCAAAATGGGTGCCAGTGTGATTAGCCCTCCGCTGTGAACATTGTCTTAATGACTAGCCCTCATCCAAAATGGGTGACCTAACAGACCTTCCTCAGTTATGGATGTCATGGTTTCTAGCCCTCCTTTGTTTGAGTGCCCCAGTGACTGGTCCTCTTCTGTGATAGCTGTCCCAATAACTGGCCACCCTGTGTGATGGTTGTTTCAATGACTGGCTTTGTTTTTTGATGTGTAACCCTATGACTGAGCTTCCTTTGTACTGGGACCGAAATGAAAGCGTCACCTCTGTCATCACAGTCACTGGGGCGCCATTACAGAGATCCAGTCCAGAACACCTGGAGCAGAGGAGGTGTGTGTCAATGAGGCAATAAACAGAGACAAGGGAAGTCACTGAACCACCCATCACAGAGTAGGTGCAGTAACGTGGACAGACATCACAGAAGAGTGTCTATAACTAGGGCACAAATTACCAAGGAGAGCCAGTTGCTAGGCGACCCATCACAGAAGAGGAATAATCATTGGGCAATCCGTATCAGTGAGGGCCCTTTACTGGGACATTTTCACAAAGGTGGTCTGGTCACCGGGGCACCTATTTTAGAGAAACCCTAGTCACTGGAATTCCAATTGCAGTGGAATGGCAGTCATAGTAACAGCAATTTTGTAGAAGGATGAGTCACGGGCCACACATCACAGATGAGGGCCAGTCACTGAGACACCAATTACAGTTGAGGGCCAGTCACTGGTGTATCTATCACAGATGATGGCCAATCCCTGGGGCACCCATTACAGAGAAGAGCTATTCAAAGCTACCATTAAGGAGAACTTTTCACAGTAGCATTAATTTTGGAGGAAGGTTAGCCACTGGAGCACAGATCATGAAGGGGGTATAGTCCATGGAGCATGTTTTATCTAGGAGACACAACTACTGGGACACACTTCAAAGAGAATGGTCAGTCACTGGGGCACCAATTAAAGAAGAGATCAGTCATAGTGACACTCATAACAGATGAGGGCCCATCAGTGGGGTACTGATCACTGATGATGTCCATTTTCTGGGATACCCTACACTGAGGAGGGCACCAGTTACAGAGGAAAGCCAGTCACTGAAGCACTGCTCTCTAGTAGGCCCTATGACGGGTCAAAGGAGGGCCAGTCACTGGGAAAGCTATCACAGAAAAGGACCACTCACTGAGGCTCCCAGAAGTGAAGGGTCAGTTACTAGGCAGCCGTCACAGAAGAGGGACACTCACTGAGGCACTCAGCCTGAAAAAGGTCACGCATGGGGGCACAATTCAAAAAGAAGGACTATTAACTGAGACACCCAAACAGAGAAGGACTTTTCACTATAGCACCAATAAGAGGACAAGCACTGAGGCACTCAAACTGAAAAGAGTCACTCATGAGGGCACCTTTCAATGTGAAAGGCTAGCCACTGAGACACCCAAACAGAGGATGACTTGTCACAGTGGCACTATTAAAAGAGGAGGGCTAGTCACTGGGTCACCCATTATGGAGAAAGGGCAGTCACTTGGACAAACATTACAAAGGAGGGCTAGTCACTAAGGCACTACATCACTTAAGAAGGTCACTCACTGGGACACCCATCACATAAGAGGGCTTGTCTTTGGTGCATCAATTATGAAAGAGGTCAGTTATTGGGACAGCCATCACAGGGGAGGGCTCATCACTAAGTACCCATAATGGAGAAGGGCTAATCATGGAGGCACCTATTATTTAGGAAACCCACTGTCTGAGGGAGTAATAACAGAGTAAAGCTAGTCACTGGGACACATCACAAAAGAGGAACAGTCACAGGGACTTTTTCACGAGGAAGGTCAGTCACTGGAGCACACATCATAGAGGTGGACCAATCACAAGGGACTCCTTCACAGTGGAGGGCTAGTCACTGGTACACCCAACACAGAAAAGGCTAGTCACTGTGGTATCTATAATAGAGGAGGTTCAATCACCCATAATAGAAGGACAAACTTCACAAAGGAGGGATCGTCACTAGGGTAAACATTGTGGAAGACGCCATTCACGGGGACACAAATCAGAATGGAGGCCCAGTCATTGGGACACCAATTATGGAGAGGGCCCAGTCATTGAGCAACCTATCATAGAAGACAGCAAGTAACTGTGACACTCATCGCAGAAGAAAGTCAGTTTCTTGGGCATCCTGCAAGGATAGGTGCTGGTCACTAGGGCTTCCATTATGGAAGAGGGCTAGTCATTGGAGCACTCATCAGAGTTGAGGCACAGTCATAACTCACCTATCATAGAGTCGGTCCAGGCACAGAGGCACCCATCATAAAGGAGAGCCATTCAATGATCACCCATTAGTAGGAGGGCTTGTCACAGGTACACCCATCACTATAGTGGCCCAATAACCGGGTTACCAATCACAAAGGAAGACCTGTTATTTTTGCACTCATAAGAGGAGAGAACCAGTCACTGGAGCACATATCACAGAGAAGATCTGTTCATTGGTACAATTATCATAGTGGAGGACTAATCACTGGGACATGAATCACAGAAAAGGCTCAGTCAATGAGGCACCAATCACAAGAAGGAACTGTCTTAGGTGCACCCATAATGGAGGAAAACCTATCATAGAGGAGGCACCAATCACAAATTATCTGGGCACACATTCCAGTGGAACTCCAGTCACCGAAGCACCTCTCACAGTTGAAGACCATACTCCAAGGCACAGAGTTCAGAGGATATTAAATCACTGGAGCATGGATCACAGAGGTTGTCAGTCATTTGGACAATCATAACAGAAGAGAGCCAGCCTTAGTGCACCCATCACAGAGGGGGACAAGTCACTATGGCACCCATAACGGGTGAGGGTTAGTCACATGAACACCATTTATGGAAGAGGCCCAGAACATCAATCACAGAGTAGGGTTTTTCATTGTGTCACCTTGTATTCTGGAAACCCAGTCACTGGAGCAACAATCACAAAGCAGTCAAAGTCAATGGAGCACCTATAATGACGTAGGCCCAATAACTGGGGCACTGTACTTCAGATAGGAGGG
>NW_007113096.1:47717-53284 GCF_000164805.1 Carlito syrichta
AGGCACCCATTATGTAGGAGGCTTAGTAAGTGGGGCACCTCTCAGAGATGTGGGCTAACCACTGTGGCAACCAATATGAAGGAATACAATAACTGAGGTACCAATCACAGAGGAACCAAGTCATTTGGGCAGTCATAATGGAGGAAGACCAATGATTAGGCACCATTATGGAGGAGTCCCAATCAGTGGTTCAACCAGCAGAGAGGAAAGCCATTTTATGGAAAACCCATCACAGAGGATAGGTAGACACTGGGCTATTCATCATACAGGAGGCTATTCAACAAGGCATTTTTCATGGGTGAGGGCGAGACACTGGGCACCAATCACAGAGGAGGGCCAGTCAATAGGCCATCTGTCACAGAAGAGTTACAATCACTGGGGCCCATTTTATAGAGAAAGAGCAGGGACTGAGGCAACCATCACAGAAAAAAATATACTCACTGTGACACCCACCAGACAGGAGATTTAGTCAATGTGACAATTATCACAAAAAAAAATCAGGCACTGAGGCACACATCACAGAGGAGGGAATTTCCCTAGGACACAAATTATGGAGGAGAACCAGTTATTGGGGTACAAATTACTGAGGAGTTTTAGTCACAGGTGCACCCATAATGAAGAAGACCTCGTACACCTTATGTAAAAAGCCCAGTCACTGGGGCACAAAACTCAGAGGATAGATACATCACTGGTGTATTTTGCAACAGAAGGGCTAGTCACTTGGGCAAACATCACAGAGGAGGGCCAGTCACTGGGCACTCATTAAAGAAGAGGCATAGTCACTCGTGCATCTATCACAGAGAAGAACGTGTCAAAGGGGCACCCATCACAGATTAATGCTAGTCACCAGGACACAAATTATGGAAGAAACCCAGTTATTAGAAGACCCATCACAGAGAAGGTCATTCACCGGGTCACCTTTATAGAGGAAGCTCAGTCACAGGGCCATCTATCACAGAGAATAGTCAGTCACTGAGACACCAATCACAGAGGAGGCTATCACTGTGTCACCCTTAACAGTGGAGGATCAGTTAATAGGGCACCCATTATACAGTAAGCATGTCATTGGAATATGCATCACAGATGAGTGCCTGTCACGGGTGCCCCAACCACAAAAGAAGGTCAGTCAATGAAACATTAAACATATAAAGAGGCATGGTCATAGTAGAGAGCCACTCATTGAGGCTAGATCACAGAGACTGTCCAGTCGCTGAGACTCCACAGAGAAGAGAAAATACACTGAGACACCCATCAAAGATGAGGTCCGGTCACTGGGAGAGCTAACAAAGTAGAGGTCCAGTAACGGATATCAATTACAGAGGAAGACTAGTCACTGGAACATCCATCAGAGAGGAGACGCAGTCTATGGGATACCCATAACAAAAAGGACTTGTCAGCAGGACACTACTCACAAAGGAGGATTAGTCAATGTGTCATACACACAGAGGAGTTCTTGGCACTGGTATTAATAACTGGGAAAGTCCAGTCACTGGTTCACCCAATATGGAGGAGGAATAGTCACAGGGACAACCATCCCAAAGGTTGGCCAGTCACTGGAGCACCCATCACTGAAGTTACCTGGTCACTGAGACAACCATCACAAAGGAGAACATCAGAAATGGAGGAAACATAGTTACTGGGACACCCATCACTGAAGAGGGTGCCCTAGGAACTAAGGTACTGATCATGTAGGAGGCACAGTCACTGGACATTAATACAGGAGATCTTGTCATCGATACCCCCATTATGTAGGAGACCCAGGCATTGGGGTTGTGATCACAGAGAAAAACTAGTCACTGGAGCACCAGTCACAGAGAAGGATCTGTCATTGGATTATGTTTCATAGATGAAGGGCAGTAAGTTGGGCACACATAACAGAGGAGGACGGGTCATAGTGGCACCCATCATAAAGCAGGTGTAGTCACTGGACATTCATAACAGTGTAGAACCAGTCACTAGGACGGCCATTACAGAAAGGACCAATCACTGGGTTCCTCATCATATAGAAGTGCCAGTCACTGGGTCAAACATCACAGAGGCATATCAGTCACAGTTACATGCTTCACAGAGGAAAGGTAGTCATCAGTATATGCAACACAAAAGGACTACTCTTGTGGCACTCATAACAGAGGAGAGCCAGTAACTGGGACACTCAATATGGAGGAAGAGCATTTATTGGGACAATCTTTACAGAGGAAGGTTAGTCACAGTGGCAACCATAATGGTTTAGGGCCAATAACTTGGTTACCAATCCCATAAGAAGTTCAGTCACTGGGATAACCGTAAAAGATTAGGGCCAGGCACTGGGGGCACCATTATAATGGAGATCAATTCACTGGGGCTTCAATTAGAAAAGAGAACCTATGTCTGGTGTACCCATAAAGAAAAGTACCAGTAACTGGGACACCCATCAAATAGTAGGCAAGTCACTGGCGCATCCAATATGGAGGAGGCCCAGTCACTGGGGAAACCATCACAGAGGAAAACTAGTAAATGGATCACTCAGCACAGAGGAGGGCTAGTCACTAAGGCATCCGTTATGGAAGCGACATAGGTGCTGGGAAAATCATTACACAGGAGGCACAACCAAGAGGCACCGATCATATAAGAGTCACTGTAACTGAGACAACTATCGTAGAGGAATGCTAGGCACAGAGGCACTCATCAAAGAGGAGGTCTAGTAACTGTGACCCAGTCACTAAAGCACCTACCATAGAGGAGGGTTAGTCATAGAAGCTCCCTTCAGAAAGGAGGTCCAGTTATTGGGTCACCAATTAGAAGGAGGAACAATCACTGTGGCAGTGATTACCAAAGAGAACCAGCCACTGTGGTGTCCATCACAGAAGAGGCTTAATCACTGGGACACAAAGCACAAAGGAGAGCTAGTCACTGAGACACTGATTAAGGGGATAGTCAGTGGCTGGAGCACTGATCACAGAGGAGGGCCAATAAATGAGGCACCAAATACAGAGAATGGAAAGACAATGAGGCACCAGTCACAAAGGAGGACCAGTCAATTAGACAGCCATCATAAAAGAGGACCAGTCAATGGGTAATCCATCACAGAGGAGGGCCAGTCACTAGGCAACCAACACAGAGGAGGGACATTCATTGGAATACACATTAGAGAGGAGGACCAGTCATTCATCACAGAGGTGAGTCAGTAACATGAGAACTACACACAACGGTGGGCTAGTCACTGGGACACCCAAAGAGAGGAGGCTCAATCACTGCAGCATGTATCACACAGTAGTGTCAGTCACTGGGGCATGCACCACAGAGGCAGAGTATTTAATTGACATCCAATTTGAAGGAGAAACAGTGACTGGAGTTTCAATTATGAAGGAGGCACAGTCAAGGAAGGATTCATTATGGAACAGGCCAAATCACTTGGAAACCCTTCACAGAGGAGGATCTGTAACTGGGGCATCCATTTTGGAGGATGTCCATTTACCTGGAAAGCCATCACAAAATAGAGTTAGTCCCTGGGTGACCCAACAGATAGGGTGGCCAGTAATTGGGGCACCAATCGAAGAGGAGAAGCAAAATGATGAGGCACCCCAAATGCAGGAAGGGCAAGTACCAAGAAACCATTACAGAGGAGGGCAAGTAGTTGGGGCACCCATCATGTATGAAGTTCAGTTACTGTTGTTCAGTTACTCACAGGGGAAGCACAGTCACTGAAAACACATTGTGGAGGAGGCCAGTCACTGAGACACCCAATACAAAGAAGGGCTAGTCAATAGGGCACCCATTGTAGAGAAGGCCCATTGTGTGGGAAATCCATTAAAGAATAGACTAGTCACTGGTGCAACTACTATGGAGGAAGTCCATTTAATGTTTCACCAATCATAGAGGAGGCCCAGACAGTGGAGAACCCATCATGGATAAGGGTAAATTATGAAGACACCCATCATAGAAGAGTTGTCATTGGTGCACCAGTCATATAGAAGGTCAGTCATTTGGGAAACATCACACAGAAGGCACAGTCTCTGAAGCACATATTATGGAAGATGCCCAGTTAGTGGAACACCCATTACAAAGGGGGACCAGGAACTGAGGCACCTACTATGGAGGAGGCCTACTAAGTGGAATATCCATCACAGAGGAGGACTAGTCACTGGGGCAATCATGCATAAGGCCAGTCACTGGGGTACCCATCACAGAGGAAAGATAGTCTCTAGTGTACCCATTATGGATTAGAACAAGTCACTATGGCACAAATCACCTCAGAGACAGTCACGAGGGCATCCATACGGGAGAAGGGACTATTCAATGAGGTACACATTCTGTAGGCTACTCAGCCGCTGTGGCAGTGATCAGAGTAAATCAAGTCACTAGGATGCCAAACGATAAGGAGGGTCAGTCACTGGCTCTCTTTACAAAGAGGAGGGCCAGTCACTGGGGCACACATCAAAGAATAGGTTCTATCACTAGGATGCTCATTAAAAAGTACAACCATTCACTAGAACCCCCATCACAGAGGTGGTATAGTCACTTGGCATCCATTACAGAGGAAGAACTGTCACTGGAACAGTCATCATAGAAGAGAATATGTCACTGAAACATATATCACAAAGGAGGACCAGTAATTTGGGGACCCATCACAGAGGAGGGCTTGTTACTGGGCCCACTTAAGAGGGGATGGTGAGTCATTGGGGCACCCATCTCAGAGACAGACCAGTCATTACTACAGACCTCACAGAAGAGTGCTAGTTACCCTTAAACCCAACACATAAAAGGTTTAGTATTGTGACAAATATAAGAAAGGAGGACCCAACACTATGGTGACTATCATGGAGAAGGACCAGTCATTGGGACAACCTTGATAAAGACAGTTATTCACTGGGGCAATAATTAGGGTGGAGGGCCAGTAAATTTGGGACCAGTCACAGAAGAGACACAATCACTTGGTAACTATAATGGAGGAGGAGCTCTCAATAGGGCATCCATTATGGAAGAGGACCAGTCACTGGGGATTCAACCACAAAGGAGAGTCTGTGATGCACTCTTAGCGGAGGAGGACCAGTCACTGGGACACACAGCATAGAAGGGGCCAGTCACTGGGCCACCCATTATGGAGAATGTCCAGTCACTGGGGTAACTAACATAAAAGAGGGTCAGTCACTAGGACACATCACAGAACTGAGACAGTCACTGGGGTACTCAAAACAGAGGAGGGCTAGTCACTAGGTCATCCATTGTAGATAAGGGATAGTCACTGAGTCACATCCATCACAGAGGAAGCAAAGTCACTTTGGCATGTTTTACAGAGGAAAGCCAATCACAGAGGCTTTCCTCACAAATGACAGTCAGTCACTGGGACACCCATTATAGGACCAGGCACTGGACACCAATAATAGAGGAGTAGTCAACTGGAAAAACAACACTAAGAGGCACAGTGACTGAGGCATCTATCACAGAGAAGGGTCATAAATACCCATTACAGAAGATTCCCAGTAACAGGAACACCCATTAGAAGGGAAACAATCATTGGGGTATGCTTATGGGCCAATGACTGGGGCACATATCACAGTGGTGGCCCAGGCACTGGGGCATACATCACA
>NW_007113096.1:53304-54094 GCF_000164805.1 Carlito syrichta
CAGTCACTGAGGCATTTTCACAAAGGAGGGTCAGTCACTGGTGCACATCACAGCAGAAAGTCAATCACAGAAGCACGCATAAGAGAAGTGATCGTCAAAAAGGCACCCTTCACAGAATCACACCAGTCAAGGTGGAACCCTTCACATAGGAGGGCTAGTCACTGGTGCACCCAATGCAGAAGCAGATTTGTCAATCTGGCACCCACAACAAAGGAGGGTTTTTTTTTTTTTACTATAGAACTCATTTTGGAGGAGGGCCAGTCATTGGGGCAAGCTTTACAGAGGAGTGTTAGTCACAGGGACAACCATTATGGTGAAGGATTAGTCACTAAAGCGTCTGTCACATAAGAGAACCAGTCATTAGAGTACAAATAATGAAGAAATGCCTGCCTCAGTGGCACCAATTTTGGAGGTGGCCCAGTCACTGGGGATACCATTTCAGACAAGGACAAATCACAGGGGTATCCAGTATGGAAGAGGTCCAGTAACTAGGGCAGCTGTCACAGAGGAGAGTCGGTCACTTGAATATCCATTACAGAAATGAAAAAGTCACTGGGGAACCCATCAGAGAAGAGGGTTAGTCTGCAGGCCTTACATTATGCATGAAGTCTAGTCACCTAGGAACACATCACAGCGGAGACACAGACACTGAGGCACCTATTACAGTGAAGGGCCAGTAACAGAGGCACACAACACAAAGAAGAGCCAGTTACAGGGAACCCATTAGAAGGAGACATTGTAACCAGGGCACTCACCACAGAGGAGGACTGGTCACCTGGGTAACATCACA
>NW_007113096.1:54114-54705 GCF_000164805.1 Carlito syrichta
GAGAGGCAGTCAGTGAAGCACCAATCCTGGAGGAGTGCAAGTCAATGGGGCACCAAACACAGAAGCGTTAGTAACTGAAGGATCCATCACTAAGAGGGACAATCACAAAAGCATTCATTACTGAGGAGGGCTAGGCATTGAGAATCCTATTATTGAAGTGGTATTGTTGCTGTGACATTTGTCACAGAAGAGGGACCTTAACTGGGGCACTAAAGATGAAGGAGAGTTAGTCACTAGGACTCCTGTTATAGAGGAAGGTCAATTACTGGGAAACTCATCACACAGGAAGACCAGTCACAAGGACAACCATTATAGCGGAAGTCTGGTCAATGAGGCAGCCATTATTGAGGAGACCCATTAAGTTGGACACACATTAAGAAGGAGGTCTAGTCACTGGGGCAAATATTATGGAGAAGCACCTGTCCCTGGGGTGCAAATAACAAAGGAGGCACAGTCACTGGGTCACCTAAGTTGGAGAAGGGCTACTTAATGAGGCACCCATTAGGAAAGAGTACCTGTAGTTAGGTCACTGATAACAGAGGAAAGGTAGTCATTGAGGCATTAATCATATGGAAGAATCAGTCACTGAGG
>NW_007113096.1:54812-61931 GCF_000164805.1 Carlito syrichta
ATGGGGCAGTCATCACAGAGAAATGAGAAATACCATTGCTGTGGTAAATATTTAGTAGGAAGGTAAGTCAGAGGGACACCCATCACACAAATGGGCTAGTAACTGGGTTATTAATTATGGAGGAAATCCAGTCACTGGAATTTTCAAAGTGGAACAGGGCCAGTCTTTGGGACAACCATTATGGATGAGGACCAGTCACTGGGACACCCATGATAAAAGAATGCCAATCGTTGAGGCCATGAGCATAGAAGAAAGTCTGTTACTGGTGCACCAATCACAGAGGAGAGCTATTCACTGGGATACCAATCATTGAGGAGTCCAATCTCTGAGACACCTATAACAATAGAGGACTAGTCACTGGGGTACCAATAACAGAGGAGGACAGTCCCTGGTACTCTCATCACATTTGAGGGTCAGTCAATGTGGCATTGATTATAGAGTAGAAAGAGTCACTGAAGCCTCGAACATATAGGAGGCCAAGTCACTGGGGCACCCATTACAGAGGAGGGACAGTCTCTGGACCACACATACAGAAAAGGGTTTGTAACTGAGGCAGTAATAATAGATAATGGACTGTCAGGGAAACACTCTATACGATGAAGGGCCACTCACTAAGAAAACTTTCAGAGAGAAGGACCAATCACAGGGATTCTTATCAAAAAGAAGGGCTTATCAAAAAGAAGGGCACCCCAAATAGAGGAGGCCCAGTTACCAAGATAGCCACCATAGAGAATGGCTAATCACTAAGGCAACCATTATGGAGGGGTACCAGTCACTGCGGTACAAATGACCAGTCACTGCAGGCACAGTCCCTGGGGCAACCATAATGAAGATGGGCTAGTCAGTGAAGCAATCCTTATGAAGGAGACCCAGTCACTGCGGCAAAGATCACAGATGAAAGCTCATCACTGGAGGGTCCATCACAGATGAGGACTAGTTACTGTAGCACCCACCACACAGGAGGGTTGCTCACTGGAGTCTCGATTATGAAAGAGGCCCAGGCATTGGAACACCCTTCACAGAGTAGGGCCCATCACTATGATACCCATCACAGAGGAGGTGTAGTCACTGAAGCACCCATCACAGAGGAGGGACAGTGACTGAGTAACCCAAGACAGAGTAAGGGCAGTTACTGAGGCAGCCATAAGAGGAGGACCAGTCACTAGGGCACCCATAACAGAGGCATACCAGTCATAGAGAAACCCATCATAGATGAGAGCTACTCACTGGAACACACATCAGAGGGGATGTAGTCACTCTGGCATCAATAACAGAGTAAGGTCAAACCCTGGGTCACCCATTATAGGGAGGAGACAGTCACTGGGACAAACTAGACAGAGGAGGGATACTCATAGTGCCAATTATTTCACAGGATAGCCAGTCAGGTTTGCACTAGTCATAAAGGAGGACAACTCATTGGTGCATCAATAATGGAGGAGGGCCAGACACAGGGAATCGATTGTGAAGGAGTCTCAGTTACTTGTGCACCCATTAAGGAGAAGGCTGAGTCAATTGGCCAACAATAATAGAGAATAGACAGTCATGTGGCACCAGTCTCAGAGAAATCAGTAACTAGGGCACTCAGAATAGAGTAGGTCTAGTCACTGGGTCATTTATTCAGGAAGAGGGTCAGTCACAGGGGCACCAATCAAAATGAAGGCATGTCACTGGGAAACCCATCACAGAGGAGGACAAGTCACTGAACCACATATTAAAGATGAGAGCCAGTCACTGGGGCACCCATCACATAAGAGATCCAATCACTGTGAATACCATCATGAAGGATAGCCAGTCATTGAGACACCCATCACAGAGAAGAACAATTCACTAGGACACAACTCACAGAGATGGTCAGTCACTGGGACACCACTAGCAGTGGAATGCTGTCCAGTAGAGCACCCATCACAGAAGTGACCAGTAACTGGGGACAGATCACACATGAGGGTCAATTGATGGCGCATGAATTACAGAATAGAACAAGTCACTGGAGCACCGATCACAGAGAATGGCCAATCAATGAGGCATGAAGCACAGAGAAGGGACCTGTCATGGAAGAAAGGATGATCACTCACTGCAGCACCCATCAGAGAGGAGTCCCACACAATGTGACATCAATTAAGGATGTGGCCAATTAAGTGGAGTACTGATCAAAGAGGGGTCTAGTCACTGGGGTGATGATTATGGAGGAGGGCCAGTTACTGGGGCACCAATTATGAAGGAGGACCTGTCACTGTGGCACACATAATGGAAGAGGACTTATCACTGGGGCATCCATTATGGATTAAGCCCAATTACTGAGAAACCCATCACAGAGGAGGATAAGTCACTAGGGCACCAATTAAGGAGGAGGTCAGTCACTGTGTCACCCATCACTAAGGAGGCCCAGTCACTGAGAAACCTAAAATGGAGAATAGATTTTCACTGGGATACACATTATGGAGGAGATCCAGTCACTGGTGCAGTGATTACAGAGGAAAACTAACCCTTGGGTCACTTATCTCAGAGGAGGATCATTCATTGAGGCATCCAACCCAAAGGTGGTCCAGTAATAAGGACACCCCTCACAAATTAGGGCTTTGTTTCTAGGAGCACTTAATATAGAGGAGGCACAGTCCTTGGGCACCCATCAATGAGAAGGGTTATTTACTTGGGCATCCATTATGGGTGAGGGTGTTTCATAGGTGCATCCAACACAGAGGAGGCACAAACACTGTGGCACCTATTATGGAGATGTGTCAGTCACAGAGAAACGCAATACAGAAGTGGGACAGTCACTTGGGCACCCATTAGGAGGAGACAGTCACTTGGCCATGTAGCAAAGAGGAGAGGTATTCACTGGGACACTCAATTTGAAAGAGGGTCAGTCACTGGGGTACCAGTCATGAAAGATGACCATTAAATGGAGCAAATATTATGGAGGAGTCCCAGTCACTGGGACATTCTTCAGAGAGAAATGTCAGCCACTGGCACACACATTATAGAGGAGGCTTAGAAACTGGGGCATCCATAACAGAGAAGAGTATGTCAGTGTGGCATCCATCATACAAAAGGGCTAGTCACCATGGCAAGTATTATGGGTGAGACCTAGTCACTGGGCACTCATTAGAGAAGAGGCACAGACATTGAAACATTATCACAGAGAAAAGACATTCACAGAAGCACCCATCATAGAGGATGGCCAGTCACTTGGAGAGTCATCACAGAAAAGGGTCAGTCACTGGGGCACCCATCATAGAAGAGGACCAGGACTGGGATCTCAATGCTAAGGAGAGACAGTTACTAGAGCAACCATATTAGAGGAGGGCCTATCAGTGGGGCATTCATCACAGAGAGTGGTTAGTCACGGGACACCCCTCAAAGTTGAGGGTTACTCATTGGGGCACCCATTCTAGAGGAAGTCCAGTGCAGAGGTCCAGCCCCATGAGTGTTGTGAGATCTCCTGAAGGAGGGACGGACAGGCAAAGGATGATGATAATATACTCGGACACCTGCTTCCTAAACAGATGACAATTTAATGTTACTTAACACAGAGCTTTTATACCATTCGTAAAGGGGCAAGACAAAGAAAATTCCTTCATGTACATATGCTCTACAAGTTACCACCATCTAGTGGTCTTAGCAACAAACAATCCAAGAACCCTATAAGCATTCAGACAATGAGCCTTATTCATAAGGCCAAAGATGATAGTTTTAGCCCAAAGTCCTGAATTAAAGTCCTTGAACTGTCTGCAGAAAGTTTCCAAGTGTAAAGTTCTTCATATAGCAGTAGTTTTTCTTCTGGGGCTTTATGACCTTCAGAGCTTTGTAATCGCCTTTCTTGCCCAGGTGTCTTCGTTATTTTTCTCTTATCCAGTGGTGTTTATTTCTAAAGAGAACTCAAAAGAAGCTTTTAGTAGTGTTTCCCAGGCCCCCAAGGTTGTTTTCTGTCTTTAGCTATTCTATCAAAAAAGTGTCTGATTAGTATATTGAGTTCAGTGAAAACCCACTTTATAAATGTTAACTTAGAGTTTTAACTATTGAATTAAGTAAAAACCTTAAAGATAATCTTTATCCTAAGTCAGTGAAAACAGTGTTATAAATCACCTACATAATTCCTATATAAGTGTTAGAACTTATAATGAGTTCATAATGAACTTACCATAAACTTGTGCTTATAAAAACCTTATGTCTAAACACTAAATTATATAATTCTAAATCAAATAAAGAGTGAATATACTTATATCATTTATTACTTAAGCAATATCTAGTAACTTATAACCAAGTGAAAGAAAGCATTCTTGATGTGCTTCAGATTTTAACCCTTGCATATGTTAGAAAAGGCCAAACGACATAGTGGGCGATGGAAAAATGAACCATGACATTCTCAGGTTAGCTGTGAGTACTTTGCATAAACATGCCATTTTCTTCTTCCCCGACTGCACAGAATTTCTTCAACTGTACCAACAGCAAGGATGGAAGATAGAAGGGCCTCAGCTGCCAGAACTCGCTTTGTGGCTGGGGGTCCTCAGTGCACCTGGACTTTGTCAATCAGGCGGGCCTCCAAGGCTGGCTGCAACCATCCAGTCACTGGGGAATATATCACACAGGAGAGTAATTCAGTGGAACACACAATCTAGATGAGGGCCAATCACTTGGGAACCAATTACAAAGGAACCCAATGAATGAAATCACTGGGACACCATTCAGAGAGGAAGGCCAGTCATTAGGGCAGCCATTATGGAGTGGGCTCAGAAACTGAGGCTCCATCACAGGAGTACTAGTCACAGGGGAACCCATTTTTGCAGGAGGCCCAGTAACTAAGACATCCATCACAGAGAGAACTACTCACTGCTACACCAATCATATATAAAGGTCAATCACTAGGACAACAATCACAGAGGAGGCTATGTCACTGTTTTGTCCAAGAGGGAGGAGGACCAGTCACTGAGGCATGCATTACACAAGAAGACTTGCCAGTAGGACACTCATCATATATGAATGTTAGTCACTGGACACTAATCACAACAGAGGTCCAGTCACTGTGAAACCAATCACAGTGTATTACCAGTCACTGAGGCACCAATCACAGAAGAGTGCCAGTCCCTGTGGCATGTATTATAGAGGTGAACCAGCCACTCGGAATCCATCCCAGTGGAAAGGCAATCCCTGGGATAACCATCACAGAGGAAACTAGGAGAGTTTGGTATTAAAGAAGAAAGTCAGTCACTAGGTTTCCCAACATGGAGGACCAACAGTCACCAAGGAACCCATAAGAGAGGGTGTCCTGTCAAACGAACACCATTCATAGAGGAGGCCATGTGACTGTGGGAACAATTAAAGAGGATACATATTCACTGGGTAACCATCATAGAGAATACCAGGTCACTGAGGTACATATCAAAGAGGAGGGTCAATTCCTGAGACACCTATCATTGGGCAGGGGAAGCTACTGGGGTACCCATTAAGAAGGGGTCCAGTAACTAGCATAGACATTACAGAAGAGGGTGAGTCACAAAGGAAGTCTAATCACTTAGGTACCCATCAAAGAAGAAATCCTGTCACTGAGGCACCTACAACAAAGGACGGTCAACCACTGAGATAACAATGAGAGAGGAGGTCCAATAAATGGGACATCCAAGAGTGAAGATCCCCAGTCCCTTGGGCACTAATCACAGAGGTGGGTCATTTGCTGGGTCTACCATAACAAAGGAGGGACAGTCACTGGGGAAACAATAACAGAAGAGGGCCACTCACTTGGGAACTCATTAGAGAAGCAGACCAAGTCATGGGGCACTCCTTACAGAAGAAAGATAGTCACTGGGACACGCATCAGAAAGGACAGGTAGACACTGAGGCATATATCAAAAAGAAGGACCAGTTCAGTCAACCCATCAGAGAGGATGGCAGTCACCGAGGCACTCATCAAAGAGGAGAGCCAATCACTGGGACACCCATTACAAAGGATAACCAGTCACTAGAGCACCCAAACAGAGAAGGGAAAGTCACTGGGGCATCAATTTTGAGGATGATTGGTCCCAGAGACAACAATCACAGGTGTGGGATAATCACTAGAGTACCCATTATGAAGGAGGCTCGGTCACTTAAACTCCCATTGCAGAAGAGGCCCAGTCACTCTGTCATCCAACACAGAAGAAGCCATCACAAAAGAGAGTCAGCCACTGGATCACTAATCACAAAGGAAAGTCAACCATTGGGGTACCCATCACAGGAGAGGTTAGTTAGTGTGATACCCATCTCAGTACAGAGGAAGTCTCTGGAATATACATCAAAGTTGAGGACCAGGCATAGGACCACCAATTAGAGGATAGCCAGTCACTGGGGCTTGGATCACAGAGAAAGGTCAGTCAATGACACTATGCAAAGAGGAAAGACAGACACCGAAACACTCATCAGAGTGGAGAGCCAGTTACTGGGACAGCCGTTACAGAAAAGAGCCATTCACTGTGGCACCTATCATAGAGAAGGGGCAATCACTGAGGGATCCATTAGGAGGAGACCAGTCATTGGGGCATCCACTATAGAGGAGGTCTTGTCGCTGGGTGTCCCATCATATATGAAGGAAAATCACTAAAGCAACCATCACAGAGGAGGTTCAGTCTCTAAGGCTCCTATAATTGAAGAAGACCAGTCACTGGGACACCCATTATGGAGGAGGCCAAGTAAGTGGGACACTCATCAGAGAGGAGGGTTAGTTACTATGGTACCTATTAGGGAGGAGAGCCAGTCATTGAGTCACTAGCCACTGAAGAGTCCCAGTCATTTGGGCACCCATAAAGAATGAGGACTAGTCACTAAAGCAAACATTATGTAGGAGAATCAGTCACTGATGTAGATTTTCATAGGAAAGTTAGTCACTGTGGCACCAATCACAGAGGATAATTAGGTATTTTATTATTTTTCAGTGAGTCCATCACTGGGGCACCCATCACAAAAAAAGACCCATCACTTGGACTCCTATTTATAGGATGCTCACTACATGGAGCATCTATCACAGAGGAGTAAAAGTTACAGGACACCCATCACAGAGAAGAGACAGTGTCAGGGACACCCATCACAGAGGAGTGCTGATGAATGTGATACCAATTATGCAGGGGGCTCAGTTACTGGAATACCCATCAC
>NW_007113096.1:61951-64754 GCF_000164805.1 Carlito syrichta
TTACTGGGACATTCAATTCACAGGAGGCCAAACTCAGAGGAGAGATAGTCACTGGAACCCCAATTTAGAAGAGTCACAATTAATGGAACACCTATCATGCAAATGGCCCAATCACAGGACACCCTTCATACATGAGGACGAGTCACTGGAACATATTACATAGAAGACAGTCAATCACTGGGGCACACATCACAGATGAGGTCCTGTCATTGTGGTACAATTAGGAGGGACTCAATGCGTGGTGCCTCTATCACAAGGGAGGTCCAGTAACTGGGGTAGCCATCACAAAGGAGAAAAAAATCAGTGCTGTACTTATCAAACAGGTACATCAGACACTAGGGCACTTATCACAGAGGACAATCTGTCACTGGGACATGCATTATAGAAAAGAGTCAGCTACTGGGGCACCCATGGCAGAGGAGGGTTAGTCACTAGAGCACCAAACTGGCGATTGACCAGTCACTTGGGACCAATCACAAAGGAGGCCCAGTCAATGAAGCATCTATTATGGAAGAGGCTCAGTCACTGTGAGACTCATCACAGAGTAGGGCACGCCACTGGAGTACCCATGAAGGGGAGACCCAGTTTCTAGGTTGCCCATCACAGAAGGGTGCTTACCTCTGTAACACCTATCAGAACATGGCCCCAGTTACTAGGTTGCTCACCACAGAAGGATGTTTACCTCTGAAGAACCTATCAGAGAACATGACCAGACATTGAGGCACTAATCACAGAGGTTGCCCATTCACTGGGGCATCTATTTTGAAGGAGATGAAGGCACTGGGACACCCAGCACAAAGGAAGATTAGTAACTGGGACAAACATGTGGAAAAGACCCAGAAATAGGTACCCATCATAGAAAAGGACCAGTTATTGTGGAACCCATAGCAGATGAGGGTTCATCACTGGTCCATTTTTTAACATGGAAGGGTCTGACACTGGGGCATCCATGACAGAGGAGGGCCAACCAAATGGTATTTAGCACAGAGAATGACTAGTCACTGGGATTCACATTATAGAAGAAGGTTTATCCCTTTGGCACACATCACAGAAGAAGTCTAGACACTGGGGAAGCAATCCTGGTGAGGACCAGTTACTGGGTCATGGTTACTAATTGGGACTCACATCACAGAAGAGGGCTTGTCATTTTATCACACATCACAGATCAGGACTAGACACTGGGGCAGCATTCATGGTGAGGACCAGTCACTGGGACATACATTACAGAGATGTGTATTCACAAAGGCACCCAACAAAGAGGAGGGCCAGTCAAATGAGAGTCATAAAAGTAGAGAGCCAGTAACTAGGTCATCATTCACAGAGGCAAACCAGTCATTGGGGCATTCAATAAAGAGAAAGCCCAATCACTGGGACAGCCATCAAAGAAGAGGGTCAATCACTGTATCAAACATCACAGAGAAGGGCTAGTCCCTGGGTCGCCCACCACTGAGGCATCACTGGGCCATCAAGAACAGAAGATGGCCATTCACTTGGGAGCCTATCATAGAAGTGGGCTAGTCACGGAGTCATCTCTCCCAAAGGAAGTCTAGTCACTGGGACATACACCAGAGAAGACAGTAGATATTGAGACACCATTCATAGATGAGAACCCATCTCAGGGACACCCATAACAGAGGAGGGCTAGTCACTGAGGCACTCATCACAGATTAGAGCCTGCCACTGGGCTATTCATTATAGAGGAGCGCCAGTCACAGGGCACCAATCACAGAAGAGACCAGTCACAGGGACATCCATGACAGTGGAGGGAGAGTCTCTGAAGTACCCATCACAGATGAGGGCCAGTCACTCTAGTACCAATTACAGAAGATATCCAGTCACTATTGCTCTGATCACAAAGTTGGACCAGTTAATAATGTATGAAACAAAGAGGAGAAACAGTCACTGAGTCACTCATCATAGAGAAGAGACAGGTACCAGGGCACCCATCACAGAAAATTGCCAGAAACCATGGCACCCATCACAGAGGAGTTGCAGTCACCAGAGCACCCATAGCATATGAGGGCCAAACAACTGGCAATCCATCACAGTGTTGGATCAATAATGGAGGCAACCAACAAGAGGAGGTCTAGTCACTACGGCACTCATCACAGAGGAGACCAGTCACTGTGGCTACTATTGTGGAGGAGGCCCAGTTACTGGAACATTCATCACAGAGGAGAGCTAGTCACTAGGGCACCCATTATCAAGGAGACCTGATCACTGGGTAGCTATCACAGAGGAAAGGTAGTCACTGGAGAAAACCCAAAAAAGGAAGATCAATCACCTGGGTATTTTTCAAAGAAGAGGGTCAGTCACTGAGGCACCCATCACAGAGGTGGACTTGTAGTGTTGACACACATCACAAATAAGACCCAGTCACTGTAGTACCCATCATAGAGGACCAGTCACTAGGGAACCCATCACAGAGGAAGTCTAGTAATTCAGGTACACATTATAGAGGAAGTCTAGTCACTGTGACTCCCATCAGAATGGAAAGCCAGTCTCTGGAGTACCAATCAGAGGAGATGAGCAACTGCGATACTCATGACAGCTAAAGTCCATTCCCTGGGTCATCAATTCTAGGGTAGAGTCAGTCACCAGACCAACGATCACAGGCGAGCCAGTCAAAGTGGCACCAAACAGAGTGAAGGGACAGTCACTCTAGTAGCTTCATGGAGAAGGGTCAGTCACTGGGGAGACATTGCAAAAGAAGCCAGTCATAGATGCACCCATCACAGAAGTTAGCCAGTATTTGGACATCCAACAGAAAGGATGGACAGTCACTGGAGCACCAATCAAAGAG
>NW_007113096.1:65179-71861 GCF_000164805.1 Carlito syrichta
GCCCATGTCCAGTGGGGAAAACTAACCACAGTCACTTTTCCTGTCCCACGACCAGGAAAATATCTGCATTGTCTTACTCAACTCCTCCCAACTCCTCCCAGGCTCCAACTTGTGACCTAAGATAACCACATCAAACTGGGAGTGACAGAAGCCACTCCCTCATGCTAGATTGGACACAGACAGGTCAGATCTGAGTGGCAGACCTGACAGCAACAAACCAGATGAGTCCAGATCTGATACACCCGCCTTCCACAGCAGGTCTGGGGCCTCTGACCTTAGCTGTGAGCAACCCAACCAGCTTGTAATTAGAGCTAGAGATCAGAGCTGGAAGGACGTTGGGCTTTCAAAAATGATCTCAGAGGGAGCTTGGTTCCTTGTTTATATTTATTTTGTTATTTTAATTGTTATTCTTTTTCTGATTTGTTCATTTTTATTTTAGGTTTTTTCCCTTTACTGTCTTTGTGTTTCTTTTCATTTGTTATTGGTGCATTTGTCTGCTTTTCCACCTACTCTTCTCTCTTTCCACCTTCCTCTTTCCCCCTCCTTCCTTTTTCATTCATTTCCTTTTTCTTACCTCATTTTGCTTTCATGGAGCACACCTATATCCCCACTGCATGGACAGATGGCAAAGCAGTGGGAAGCGGGTTAAAGGGTACCCATAAACCTGTCAGTAGATAATGGGATCTGCAGATAGATTTTGACTCACAGCTCCTTGCTAAATTAAATCTCAAAACCACAAATAAGTACAGACCACAAACTACTGTTTAGCTTCAGAATTGAACAAACATAGAGGATGCACACAAGGACAAATAAGAGATTGAGCAAACAGAAGTAAAAGCAACTCCACCACTCCTAAACAACAGAATTTTAGAAGGGGCAAGGGGGGGGAGAAAAATCTACACAAATGAAGAAAAACCAAAGGTAGAATATGGGTCTCACACAGACTCCTGGGAGGTCAGACACTTAGAAAACTGACTTCAGATTGCAAACAAGGAAGAGTCCTCAGAATGACTGGTCACAAACTACAAATCTAGACATGAAGACAATAATAGAGAGAATAAAAATAATAGAAGAGAAAAAAGGAGCATAGGAAGGAGTTTATAACTGAGATAACTACAGTAAAGATTACTGTGATTGAAATCAATAACAAAATTATAAGCATGGAAAGCAGAATTAACCCAGCAGAAGAATCTCAGAGCTTGAGGACCAAAATATAAAAGTAACAAAACAATCAAAAACATAGAAAAGAAGCTTTAAAAGACAAAACAAAATCTTCAAGGAATGAGTGAATTAACAAGAGGCTGAACCTAAGAGTAATTGGACTTCTTGAAGCAGAAAGGGAGACAGAGATCACCCTAAAACAAACATTCCTTTAAATTATTAACGAAAACATTCTTCATCTCATCAGTGAAGCAAACATTCAAATCCAAGAGATCAGAGATCCACTGTAAGACAACAAATGAGAACACCAACTGCTAGACACACAATAATTCACCTTAAAAAGTAGGAATAAAAGGAAAAATTGTAAAGACAGCAAGACAAATAAATCAGAATATCTATCAGGAAAGTCCAATTAGAATAGCACAGATTTAACTACAAAAAAACTTGAGGTTAGGAGAGCTTGGAGACCAATATTCAAAGTCCTCAAAGATAAACTCATTCAACCAAGAATAACCTACCCAGCTAAGGAAAGCTTCATCAATGAGGGAGAATTAAAATCTTTCCCAGACCTTTAATTCCTAAGAACGTACACTGCCTCTATATCATCTCTACAAGAAACACTTAAGAAAGAATTAAACACAGAAGAAAGGGAAAAAGAACAACAACATAATTCACAAGAATGCAGGAAAAGGATTGAAAACACACATGAAACAACCCTAAAATCAAAAGAAAAACAACAAATGAATAGGAACAACAATAACTCTATAAGAACTTCATGACAAGGATAAACTCTCGCATTTTCATAATTAGCCTGAATGTGAATGGACAAAATACTCCACAGAAAAGACATGGAAATACAAAATCTATAAAATATAATCAGTCAACAGTATATTGTCCCCAGGAGATTCATCTCACCAGAAAGTACACTCAAAGATTCAAAGCAAGAAGATGGGAAGCAAAATTTCAGGAGAACAGAACACAGAAGAAAACAGGACTGGTGAACTTAACTTCAGACAACATACCCGTTAAGCTATCAAAAATTTAAAAATATACAGAAGGTCACTATATAATGATAAAAGGAGCAATGCATCAACAAGAAATATCCATTCTAAACATATATACACCCAACACAGGAGCACCAACTTTCATAAAGCAGTGTCTAGTAAGACATACAAGAAAGATATTTACTCTTACATTATCATAGCTGAGGACTTTAATACTCTATTGACAAACTTAGACATACTATCAACACAAAAATGCAGCAAGGAGGTCCTTAATCTCAATGTGACTCTTGACCAAACAGACTTAATTGATACCCTCAGAACACTCCTCCCAATGACCATAGAATAAACATTCTACTCATCACCACATGGAACATACTCGAAGACCAGTCATAAATCAAGCATAAACAAAATGCATAAGATTGAAATTTTTCCATGCACCTTCTCAGACCACAGTGGAAAAAAATAAATATCAACACCAACAAAGTTCCCGCCAAATCCACCAACACATGTAAATGAAATAACATGAGTCTAAGAAATTCCTGGGTCAATATGGAAATAAAATAGAGATTAAAATATACATGGAAACAAATGAATGTGATGAAACAGCTTTCCGATATCTCTAAGCTGCCATGAAAGCAGTAGTAAGAGGAGAATTCATATGTCTACAAACGCACATGAGAAAATGGAAAGATCACAAGTTAATTACTTACCAAGCCACCTAAGGAAGCTAGAAAAGAAAGATCGTAAAAAACCCTAACTTAAGTAGAATAATCCAGATCACCAAAATCAAAGCGCAAAACCAGTACATAGAAGACAAAAAGATAATACAAGAAAATCAATGAAATGAACATCTGGTTCTTTGAAAAGATCAAAAAGATTGATGGTTCCCTAGATAAACTGACCAAGAAAAAGTGAGAAAAAACTCAAATAAAAACGATCAATAACAAAAAAGATGAAGTCACATCTGACCTGAAGAAATACAAAAGATTATCAGAGACTACTAAGTACACTTGTATGGAGAAAAACTTGAAAACCTAAAAAAATGTAGAAATTTCTCGCATAACACAACCTCCCTAGATTGAAACAAGAAGAAACTGAGACCATAAATAGACCAATAAAAATTCAGAAAATTGACTATGTCATTAGAAATCTATCTCCAAAAAAAAAAAAGTCCTGGACAAGATGGTTTTCAGACAAAATTCTGCAAAACATACAAGGAGGAACTGATGTCAATCCTATTGCAAGAATTCCAGGCAACCGAGAAAGATGGAACTCCCCCCAAATCATTTTGTGGAGCTAACATAACATTGATACTCCAGCCAGGTAAAGACCCCACAAAAAAAGATAACAACAGGTCAATATCCTTGATGAACACAGAAGCTAAAATTTTCAACAAGATCCTAGCAAAAGGGATTCAACAACATATCCCAAAAATCATCCACTACAACCAAGGAGGCTTCATCCCCAGAATGCCAGTACAGTTCAATATTCATAAGACCATAATCGTAATTAAATACATAAAGAGATAAAAAAACAAAAACCACATTATTACATCATTAGATGTAGAAAGCGCTTTTGATAATATCCAGCACGCCTTCTTGTTAAAAACCCTCATAAAATGAGGCATAGTTGGAACATACTTCAACTTAGTAGGACCCATCTACAAGAAACCCACAGTCAGCATCCTGCTAAACAGACATACATTGGAACCATTTACCCTGAAAATTAGAAAAAAGACATGGATGCCCACTCTCATCCCACCTGTTGAACCTACTTTTGAAGTCCTAGCTAGAGCCATCAGAGAAAAGAAGGTGATCAGGGATATCCAAAAAGGAAAAGAGAAAGTCAAGTTATCTCTCTTTGCAGACGACATGATTCTATACCTTGAAACCCAAAGAGAACGTCCTTGTACTGATAAAGGACTTTGGAAAAGTTCCATGGTAAAAAAAAAAAAAAAAATGTGCAAAAGACAATTGCATCTCTATGTACCAATAATAAAAAAAAGAACTGTCCCCCAAAATTAACACAATTCCATTCACAATAGTCAACAAAAAATGAAATATTTGGCATCTTCCTAACCAGAGATGAGAAAGAGTTTTACAATGAAAATTGCAAAACACTGCTCCAAGAAATCAAAGATGACACAAACAAGTGGAAAAATATTCCATGCTCATGGAGTGAAATAATCAACCTTGTTAAGATTTCCATTCTGCCTAAGGCAGTCAACAGATTTGCCACAATACTTACCAAATTACCAGCAACATTATTCTCATACCTAGAAACAACAATATAGGAATTCATACAGAAATATAAACGTCTAAGAGTAGCCAAAACAATCGTCAGCAAAAATAAAACACAACAAAACAAAAACAGGAGATATCACATTCTCAGACTTTAAAATTTATTATAAAGCGACAATAATCAAAATGGTCTAATATTGGTACAAGAACAGGCATATAGAGCAATGGAATATAATTGAGATTCCAGAAGTAAAACCTCAATTTCTAAACCAATTCATCTTTGAGAAAACCTCCTCCACCAACCACTGAGGAGACAAACCTATTCAGTAAATGGTGCTGAGAAAATGGACTGTTAATATACAGAAGATTGAAACAGGAACTCTGCCAGTCACCATACAGAAAAATCAACTTTAAACCGATCAGAGACCTGAAACCTTATATTATAAGAACCTTGTAAAATACAGGATACACTCATGGAAATTGGATCTGGCAACCAATTCCTGATCAAAACCCTAAGTGTCCATGCCCTACGAGATAAGATAGACATGTGGGACCTCATCAAACTGATATGATTCTGCAAAGCCAAAGAAACCATCAAGAGCGTAGGGATATAGCCCACAGACTGGGAAAAATATATTTCCCAACTCCATGTCTGACAAAGTCCTGAGATCTAGAATCTACAGGGAACACAAACATGCTGAGAAGAAGAAAAAAAAAAAAAAAAAACAGCTCCATTACAAAGTGAGCAATAGATATGAGTATATACAGTTCTCAAAAGAAGACCTATGAGCAGCAAACAGATACATGAAAAATGTTCAGTCTCACTAATCAACAAGGACATGCAAATTAAAAGTACATTGTGATACCACCTAACTCCAGTCAGTATGGCCATCATCAATAACTCAAAAAATTACAGATTCTGGAGAGTATGTGGCGAAAAGGGAACACTTCTACTCTCTTGGTGGGAGTGTAAACTAGTACAGCCTCTGTGGAAAACAGTGTGGCGATTCCTGAAATTTGTAAAAATCAACCTTCCATATGACCCAACTCTCCCCCTACTGGGAGTATACCTGGAAACTCAAATCACTGTGTAAAAAAGATACCTGCACACATATGTTTATTGCAGCATTGTTGACATAGCAAAAACATGGAACCAACCATGCTACTCATCAAAAGAGGACTGGATTAAAAAAATGCGGTACATATACACAACGTAATATTATGCAGCCATAAAGTACAAAGGCATGAACTTCACAGCAACTTGGATGGAATTAGAGTTTATAATACTGAGTGGTTTTCCCAGAAACAAAGAACTGAGTATCACATGTTCTTACTCATGAGTGGACCTTGTACAAGTATTGCAATACCATAAAAAAAGGATTATAGTAGCGGGAAACTGCGGCGGGAAGGGGAGGTGGGATTGAGTATAGTGGAAATCTATCTGGCGAAGGAGGGGCACACCCCATCAACAAGGAAACTTGCACAATGAATATGTGCTTACCTAACCCTGAATTGTATCCCACAATTTTAAAATAAAAATAAATATATCAAAGTTCATGTGATTTATAATCCCTGATAATTGTTGCCTCAGATAAGTTTTTCTCAGTGATTGCTGTTCCAGTAACTGTGTCTTCTACGTAAAGTTTGCCTCACTGATTAGCCCTTTCTATTATTAATGCTTCAGTGACTGTACCTCCTCCATAATTTGTGTCCAGTTATTGGTCCTCTTCTATATTGAGTGTTCTAGTGGATTATCCCTCTTCTGTGATGGGTGTCCCTGTAACTTGATCTTTCCCATATTGGGTGCCCAGGGATAAGTCTTCCTTCCTTTTCAGTGATGGGTGAACAAGTTAATGGTCCTATTCTGTGATGGTTGTCCAAGTGAATGGTCCTCTTACATAATGGATGGTCTTCCTCTGTGATGGGTGAGACAGTGTCTACCCCTCCTCTATGATGGGTGCCCCAAAGACTGGTCCTCCTCTCAGATGTGTGCCTCGGTGATTACCTGACCTCTATTATGTTTTCCCCAGTGACAGGATGTCTTCTGTCATGGGTGCACCAGTGACTAGCCCTCCTGTGTGGTGACTTCCCAATAACCAGGTCACCTCTGTGATGAGGACACCAGTTACTGACCATTTTTTGTGACAGGTACACCAATATTTGGCCCTCCCACAAATGGATGCCTCAGTGTTCAAACCTCCTCTCAGTGTTCAAACCTCCTAACCAGTGACCCAGTGACTGGTCCTATTATTTGATGGGTACTTCAGTGACTAGCCT
>NW_007113097.1:0-1340 GCF_000164805.1 Carlito syrichta
AGCCAGCAGGAAGCGGAAGGTGCAGTAGGCCGGGAAGGCGGGCGCGAAGGCGGCCGCGGTGCCCGTCGCGGCTATCTGAAGGTAGCTCCAGGTCAGCACCAGCCTGCGCCCGAGCCTGACAGGGCACACACACCGGGAAGGGCAGGGTCTGTGGCTCACCGTGGCCCCGGCCACTGGGGCAGGACCCCCGAGAGCCCAGCCCCCCCTGTGTCCACCCACCGGACAGGAGTGACACCCGGGGCCAGGCCTGCGATCTCCTCCCGTGGACGGGGCTTGGGAGCGGAAGGGGATCCCCAAGGCCAGCGCCGCGGGTGCGCTCCACAGGGAATGAGTTCCCCGTCACCAGGAGCATCCAAGCGGCTGTGGAAAGCAGGCACGGGGCCGTGGAGGCTTCAGCCATGAAAGTTGGGTGGCAGACACGCTCCTCTGGAACGCCCAGAGGAAAGTCGGTGAACCCAAGCTCAGAGAGGACGTGAAACCTGTGTGGGCAGCCCAGCGGCGGGGTGGTGGTGGCCGGGATTTACACCCAGCAAGTGGGGAGCTTTCTAGACCCCGCAGTGAGTTTGGGGCCCGCCTGGGACCTCGGGGAAGGGGGTGACAGAGGGGGAGGGGGCGCCCACCTGTCCGAGACGGGACCGCACACGGCAGCTCCAACCAGGATCCCAGCCAGGTAGATGGACTGGGCCATGGGCTTCAGGGCCTGAGAGTCACACACCAGGTCCCACTGGCGAGAGAGCAGGAGGCCGAGCTCAGGAGGCTGGGAGAGCCCGGGTGGGGTGGAGGCACTGGCTGCGAGGGGCCCTGGGGAGCTGTGCGTGGGTGGCCTGGTGGCCTCTAGGGGCATAGAGCAAGGCCCTAGGAGACTGAGGGCACCCAAGACGTAGCTGGGCCGTGTGGAGAGTATGGACCACCTCCTGCCTACGTTCCTCCATGGCTCCCTATTGCTCAATGGGCCAAAGGTCAGGACCTCTCCAGCCTCATCTGCTCCCTCCCCATACCCCAGGTGACCCTGGCCCTCCCTCTGAGGCTGCTTCCTTCCCATTCTGAGCAAAAAGGCCCTCACGGCTTGCCATCTGCTGCCCCTGCCTCTTGCCTGGCCCTGCCCAACGCCCTGTCTGGGAAGCCACCCAGGGCCGCCTCACACCCGTGTGCTTTGGCCTCGGAGAATCCAGCGAACGGCCATGGAGTCCTCCTGAACGTCGGCCAGGCCGGGGCAGGGCAAGGCCGGCGATCGTCCGGGTGCCAGCCTTCTGAAGTGCCCTCTCAGGTGCCCTGGAGCCAGCCTGTGCCCGCAGACCGATTCCTGCCGCCCACTCCCCTCGCCCACCACGGGGCCGACG
>NW_007113097.1:1739-3482 GCF_000164805.1 Carlito syrichta
TGGCTGGCGGAAGCGGCGACAGCGGTGGGGCCTCCGGTCGGGCCCCAGCGGGATGGACACGGCCAGGAGGGTCTCGGGGCCCAGGCCCTCGGGGACCCCGGCCTGGGTGGTGCTGTTGTCCAGGAGGGGCACCCAGCAGCGGTGGCCGGGCACGGCGGCCGAGAAGTTCTCCAGCATGCTCTGGGTGGTGACCCAGATGATGGGGACCACCAGAGCCACCGTCTGGAGGACCTGGAACCGGCCCAGGGCCCCCACGAGGTCCAGGATTTCTGTAAAGGCCATGGCGCCCACCCGAGGGGCCCAGAGGCGGCGCCCGCTTCACAGAGGCCAGCCCAGGACCCAGGGGCCGGCGCGACCAGCCTGCTTCCCCCACGGTGGTGCCCACACCAGCTTCCCCAGCCAGGCAGCCGGGCGCATGCCACGGGTCACTGGCTCAGACAACGCGGGCCAGGGCTCGCTGGGCATCTGCCCTCACCCCGGCTGTCCCTCGGGGCGGCTCTGACCGGCGCTCGAGGCCACGCGGGGTGGCGCCGAGGTCACCCACACCTCCCCAGAGATGCCCCGGCCCCAGACCTCTCGGAAGGTGGGAATACGGAGACGGAGGTCACCAGCCGGGAATTAAAGTGTGACCGGGTGATGCTCACGGACAAGGGTTAAACAGTCATTTCCTCGGTCAAAGTTTAACCCGGCACCGAGGGAGACGCGCAGACACAAAAGAACGGCGTCCGGCCCCGTCCTCCGAGGGCCCGAGTCTGCCATGTCTTGGGGAGACCTGGGCCCTGCTGCGGGCAGCCATGGGACGTGGGGCTGCCTGTCCCCCTCGGGCCCTGCCGGCCACGGCACCGGGTGGCTGGCCCAGGAGAAGACAGGCCAGCAGGCCTCCTGAGCTCGGGGCTGGGCGGCCATGGGGACTTCGGTGTCCCCGTGGCCACCCCGACCCCCACGCCTCCCGAGCTGTGCAACCCGCCCGTCCACCCTTGCTGCTTCTCCCCTGCTGGGACTCCCTGGCTGACCCACCCCCAGCCCTCAGCAGACCCCCCATACTCCGTGTGCCCAAGCCTCTCCCAGATCCCGGCGGCTCCCAGGTCTTCTTCTCCTGGGAGTCCCCAACCTGGAGCCCAGGGTCTTGGACGCATCCAGGAGTTTGAGGCCAGCCTGGGTCACACAGCGAGACTTCGTCTCTGCAAAAAAAATGTAAAAACTGGCCGGGTGTGGCGGTGCACGCCTGTAGTCCCAGCTACTCGGGAGGCTGAGGGAGAAGGATTTCTGGAGCCCAGGAAGTTGAGGCTGTGGTGAGCTGTGATCGTGTCATCGCACTCCAGCCCAGGCAACAGAGTGAGAACCTGAACCAAAAAGAAAAAAAAGCCACGGGCAGAGGGTTCTGTGGATGGTTCATCAGGGCAGAGAGTGGGCAGCAGTGCATGCTGGGGATGAGGGTCAGGAAAGGCTAGACCGGGGCCAAGAAAGCCCCCTTTGTTGTGACGGTCAGTTCTCCAGGCTCGAGGGCCAGCGAACACGGGGCAGCCAAAAAGAGGGTGTGCACGTGTGCATGTATGTGATGCCATGGCAACCCAGCTGTTGTTCTCATGTGCTTGCGACCAAGACAGTTCATTTGAGGAATGACTCCCCCCAATCCGCTTCTTCTTTTTTTTTTTTTTTTTGGAGTTGGAGTCTCACTCTGTCGCCCAGACTGGAGTGCAGTGGCCGCTCCCGGCCACCACAGCCTCGACCTGCTGGGCTGAA
>NW_007113097.1:3764-8391 GCF_000164805.1 Carlito syrichta
ACAGGCTGAGCCACCGAGCCTGGCTCCAATCCGCTTCTTTTTGCCTTCCCTCCCCTCCCTCCGCCCCTCCATGGAGCACACCCAACGCAGTCTCCCTGGACTCTGACTCTCCCGCTGCTCCCACCAAGTTCCCTGTGCTGGCTTTCTGGGTTCCCGCCCTTATTCCTGCTGGACTCCCAGCCTGGGATGCTATCTCTAGGCTCACCCCTGGGACACATCTGGTGTTTACAACAAGTGCCGCCTCCTTCGGGGGGCTCTCCTTGCTTTCTCCTGCCTGCACTTGGGGTTTCGAGTCATCCCTGGAGCTGTCTTCACACTGTCCTGCCCTCTCCTATTCTGGTCCTGTTGGTCTTGTTTCCAGCCAAGCAGGGACCCTTGGCAGGGACCCTTCTTCAGACCCTCTTTGGAGCCCAACACTGATCTGAACAAATGAAGACTCCATGAAGACTTGCTGAAGTGCATGTGTGGCTTTTAAAGCAACTTCCACTTTTTTTTCTGATTTTAAAATTAATTTACACACCTCTCCAAGAGCTCAGAACATATCAAAAGATATAATGAAAATGCAGATCACTCTTAAACTCACCAGCCAGTGATCTCCACTGTTTCCATTTTGGTGTAAATATAACCAGGCTTTATTTTAGTAATGGCTATGTTTGGCTTCATCAACCTGGGCTGTGAAATAAGTTTATTGTTTCCTCTCATAAAATCCAAAAGAAAAGACTCGGACTTTTAATTAGTGATTTTAACCTGTTTACGTTTATTGTGAGTACGAACATGTTCGAACTTAAAGCATATTTTCTTTTCTTGTTTACTATATTTTCCCTTAAAATCTTTGTTTCTATTTTCTACTGACTCCACCGAGTTGCCTTGTATCCCTAGATCATTGCTGTGGCCTCTTCACTGTCCCTCCTGCTTTCACCTTAGAGACCTTATGGTGCATTTTCCTTACACAGTTAGAGAGATTCTGTTCTATTTCAGTCAGACCGTGTCATTTCTGTGCTCAAAACCTGGCAGTGTCTCCTCTTATACTCAGAGTAAAAGCCAATGTCTTTTTAAAAAAATTAATAAGAGCGGGTGCCGTGAGTGACTTATGCCCGTAATCCCAGCACTTTGTGAAGCCGAGGTGGGAGGATTCCTAGAAGCCAGGGGTTTGAAACCAGGCTGAGCAACATAGTGAGATGCCTTATCTCTTTTAAACATCTCATTAAGAGAAGGACTATTTTGCTTTTGACATTTTTTGGTCTTCGCGGTATTTTTACGGTTTTAATTTTGTCGTGATCTGTGGACTATTTTCATCTTTCCAAATAAATATTTACTCACCTTTAATTTTCGTAACTTTGTGTTCTTTCTTTTCTGAGCGTCTCCATGATTATATTTGGCTCCGTGGCCAGGACCCCTGGGATTTCCCGAGGGTGATTACCTCTTTGTTCCTGCAGGCTGACCTCCTGCATTCTTTGGAGCCCACGGTTCTCCGGAGTCAGGCCTTAGCTCTTGCTGTCCCCTGCCAGCGTGTTCTTTTCAGACACAGCAACAATGCTTGCCTTTTGCTCCCTCCTGTGTGACACGCAAACAACACATATAGGGGACTCTATAAACACCACCTCCACCCGCTCACGGGATTGCTGGACACAACACAAGAGCCGAGGTCTTGACAGCGACACCCCCCCTCTTGACTCTAAGCTTATCTCCTCTGGCCCCGCCCTCCCCACGCTGGTCCCACTGCTCTCCTTGCTGCCCTTTCGCTGGACCAGATGCCTCCCTGCCTCAGGGGCTTTGCCCTTGCCGTTCTTCCAGCCAGGGACACTCTTCTCCCCGTAATCCCCATGCTCACGCTGTCCAAGTCTTTGTTAAGAAGTCTCCTTCCCACAGGGTGCAGTGGCTTATGCCTGTCATCCCAGCACGTTGGGAAGTGGAGGCGAGAGGAATGCCTGAGTCCAGGGTTTTGAGACCAGCCCGGGCAACTTGGCAAGACCTCATCTCTACAGTAAATCAAAAAAATTAGCCGGGTGTAGTGGCTTGCGCTTGTAGTTCCAGCTACTTGGAAGGCTGAGGCGGAAGGATCGCCGGAGCCCCGCCGGTCGAGGGTGCGGTGGCCGTGAGCATGCCACTGCACTCCAACCTGGGTGACAGAGTGAGACTCCAACTTAAAAAAAAAAGGTGGGGGGGGCGGTTGCAGTGGCTCACGCCCATAATTCCAGCACTTTGGGAGGCCAAGGTGAGAGGACTGCCTGAGTCCAGGGGTTTGAGACCAGCCTGGGCAACTTGGTGAGATTTCATCTCTACAATAAATTTTTAAAAATTAGCAGGGCATGGTGGCACGTGCCTGTAATTCCAGCTACTTGGAAGGTTGAGGCGGAAGGATTGCCTGAGCCCAGCAGGTCGAGGCTACGGTGGCCGTGAACGTGCCACTGCCCTTCAGCCTGGACAACAGAGTAAGACTCCAACTCAAAAAAAAAAAAAAAAGCCGCATGGATTCAAAAGTGGACAATTTTTCTATGTCCCCCTCCTTTTCCTCTCCTGACTCGGCCTTGCCCAGCTGGTCACTCGTATCTAGTGGCCATTGCTGGTGCTGGAGAAGAAACAGCCGGCAAGCCAGACCCCCTAACGATTAGGAGAGTGGACTCAGGCTGACAGAAGAGAGTCTGATAAGCCTGGGGTGGGCACTGCCCACCTCCCCTCCATCTGTGATTACCAGGACATCAAACCGTTAGGGGCCAGAGAGCCTGGGATAGGAGATGGTTACCATTGTGTTTCCCTCTCCATCCAAATATTGCGATTGCCTGCCTCTTCCTCTAAAGTAAAAACCGGAAAAGAACAGATTGAAAATTCCAATATGTTATCCAAAATGTCAACACGACCAGGAGACTTTGTGTCACACCAGTAGTCACGCATCAAATGTTGTTTATGTAAATCTTGAATCACGCTAAAACTGCACATAAGCTTCAAACTCGGGGGGAGGGTGAAGGGTTATGAATTTGGGGTGTAAATCCTGGAATGAATTTGTATTTTTTGGAGCAGGTTTTTTGGCAATGGTGCCGACCGGTCTCCCTATAACCTGGTTATAGAAGTTAAACGCTCCCTTTCCTCCCAGTCTCTGCCTCTCGTATGGTATTTGGCCGTGAAGGACAGTAGCTGATGTGTTGGGTGGGGCCGGAACAAGGGAGTTTCTAGAAGGGGAAGCAGAAAAGTGTGAATGCAGCTTGCATTAGGTAGAGTCATGCTGGCTGCTGTAACAAGCAGGCCCCAAAATGTGTAACAGCTTGGACACCATGGAAGTGTATTTCTTTTTTCTTTTCTTTTCTTTTCTTCTAGAGATGCGGTCTTGCCATGTTGCCCAGGCTTGTCACAAAGGAAGTGTATTTCTTTCTTTCTTTCTTTCTTTTTTTGGAGTTGGAGTCTCAGTCTGTCACCCAGACTGGAGTGCAGTGGCATGCTCCCAGTCACCGCAGCCTCAACCTACTGGGCTCTGGCGATCCTTCCATCTCAACCTTCCAAGTAGCTGGAGCTACAGGCATGTGCTACCACGCCCGGCTAGGTTTTGTCTTATTGTAGGCACGAGGGCTTGTCCAGTTGCCCAGGTGAGTCATGAACCTGTGGGCTCAGGCAATCCACTCGCCTCGGCCTCCCAAAGTGCTGGGATGACAGGCGTGAGTTACTGCGCCTCACCTGCATTTTGACCGCCTTGGTCTGGAAGTGACCACATCGATTCCGTCCACACCCCATGGGTGAGAACTAGTCACAGGCCCCACCGAGGTGGCAGAGGGCGGGTGGGGATGCAGGTGCTAACGGGCGACTGTTTCCTACCACCTCTCTGCACGGGTCAGGGAAGGTGGGTGATGGGGACATTTGGCCATCTGGGCCGCAGGGGCTCGTGAAGCTGTGTTTTTGCTGCTTTGATGGGGAGGGGTGGACAGGGGACGCACAGGAGTCTTACAACTCGCTTGTGTGCTGACGGAAATTAGCTGTCTGGGGACACCAGGAGACTGAGGAGGGAGGATCGCTTGAGCCCAGGAGTTTGAGACCAGCCCGATTCACTTTGCGAGACCTCGTCTTTACAAGAAATGGCAAACATTAGCCAGGCGTGTGGGCCTGCATCTGTAGTCCCAGCTCCTTGGGAGGCTGAGGCAGGAGGATCGCCTGAGCCCAGGAGGTTGAGGCCGTGGTGAGCTGTGATTGTGTCATTGCATTCCAGCCTGGGGGACAGAGGGAGACCACGCCCCCCCCCAAAAAAAAGAAAAGAAGAAAGATAAGCAAAATATCTAGAGAAAACCTTGGTGATGTCTCGCGGGAGCGGGATGTTTGTCACCGCGGGGTCCTTGAGACCCTGAGAGGGGCCGGGACCCAGAGCCCAGTGCAGGGCCTGGCCTGAGTTTCATCTCAGAGGCGGGAGGAATGCACCACTACCAAGCTCTCTGCTGGGAAAGCAAGAAAGAATGGTGGGGTAAGCAGTGTGGGCGGCTAGGAGGGGGAGGCAGGGCGGGTCTGAGGACAGAGGCGATGGGCCGGCAGGGGAGGGAGGGTGGCCGCTGGTGCCCCCGGGGATCTGTGATGAGGTTTTGGGGTGCTGGGAGCAGGCATGGTGTGGACGGAGTTGGGTTGGGCCGTGGAGGGGCGTGGCAAAGCAATG
>NW_007113097.1:8961-34520 GCF_000164805.1 Carlito syrichta
TAATTTTTGATTTATTGTAGAGATGAGGTCTCGCCAAGTTGCCCAGGTGGGTCTCGAACCCACGGGCTCAGGCAATTCACTCACCTTAGCCTCCCAAGCCGTGGGATTAGAAGCTGAGCCACCGAGCCCAGCTTGCCCCCCATATCTTAACAAAAATATTAAATTAAAAAAAAATTTTAAAAGTTTCCCAAGGAGTCCTGAGCCCGCTTAAAAGAAAGGGGAAGGGGTTACTCATGCCTGTACTCCCAGCACTCTGGGAGGCCGAGGCAGGAGGATTGCTTGAGTCCAGGAGTGCAAGACCAGACTGGGCAACGGTGAGACCTCGACTCTACAAAAATTAAAAAATGAACCGGGCACGGGTGAAAGGGCAGACTGAGAGCAGGAAGCCATTTTTCTTCTTGTTCTTAAATCCTGACACAATGATAAGAAAGTCGAAACTATGCTTTTGGAGAAATGCACACTTTAGGTAAAATTAACTTTGCCGACTTAGTCTTTCCAGAAACAGACTTCCTGGTGCCAGGTGTCAGAGGCATCTCAGAGCGGCAAGGAAGCTTGCCTAGAGTAAAGGGAACTCACAAGGCCCAAGACTTCATCATGCATTGGACAAGGATCGCAGAAGTCATGAAACTTGGAATTACAAAAGTTATGGCCGCGCAGAGGGGGAGCAGGTGGGGATTTGATCTTCCAATAAACTGGGCGCTATCTACAGGGAAGCCAAGGATCCCCGAAACTCCCCTCTGGGAATGAATGCATGGGAGATAGGGGGAGGTGCACCCTCCATTAGCTCTAAGGAATGTCGTTGGGGAAGGTGCAGGAGAATTAGAATCCTTGTCACGCCCTTCTCTTAGGGCTTGATAATGTGGGCGGACATCAGGGTCTCCGTGTCGCAGGTTCTCCAAGACATCCACAGGTGGTCGATAAGGAAGCCACGGCAGTCACGTCTACCTGATCGCAACATCTCCAAGGAAAAGGATTTAAGCCAGGGCTTTCGGGGGCTACGGCGCCACAACTACCTAGAATGTAGGCCTGCTCCCTGTCTGTGGGGGTGAAGCTTTCTTAAGTAAATCTCATCTTCTCTCACCTCTCTGGGTGTTGCAATTCTTTGCATCTACTCGGATCTCTGGATTGTCAGCCCCGACAGTGCTGTGCCTCTTCTGCTCCACCCGTTCACCCTCACCCTGTCGGTACCCTAACAGTGGGGATACGCGTCTGTAGTCCCAGCTACTGGGGAGGCTGAGGCGGAAGGATCGCCTGAGCCCAAGAGGTCGAGGCTGCGGTGGCCGTGAGACCCCGCCCCTCCCAAAAAAGGCCGAATGTGATGGTGCAGAGGGAGGGCCCTGGTCTCAGCACCTGGTGGGTAGAGGACGTGTTTTAGTCCCGCTTAGAAGGGGAGGGCAGGGTGGGGAGCTGGGGGCTGAGCAGCTGTGGGCACGGGGATGACCCCAGGGTGAGTGGCGAGTGAGGGGGACGGTCCCTGTGGCCAAAAGCCTCGCAGGGCCCCGCCCAGAGCCAGCCCTGGTCAATATCAGGGAAAAGATGGCGAGCTGGTATATTTTCTCAAAATAGGCACGGGCAAACTGTTTGTCAACCTGGTTTGTTTTTTTTTTTTTGGACCTGGGGACACACTGTGGGCATCGTTCTGGCCGGATCGTGCAGCAGGTTTTTTTGTGTGTGATCTGTCCCATCCCCCGATGTCCCGTGGTGACAGCAGCTGCCTCTAGTACCAGGCCAGGCAGGAGAAAGGGCAGGTGGGCGGGCAGGCTTACTGTCCATGACTCAGCAAAGTCCACAGGCCAGCAGGGCGAGCGGAATCCGGGCAGGCGGCTGGAGGAGGTGGCAGCTCACACGGGCTGTGTTTGTTCAGTGCCTCCCAGGGCACCACGCTCCCTGGAGCTTGGAAACCATTTGCCCGTGACCCTTTTAGGAAAAAAAAAAAAGTGCAGCTTGCTGCTGCGTTCATTTAATTTTTTTTTTTTTTTTTTTCAAATGAAGTCTCCCTCTGTCTGTCGCCCAGGCTGGAGTGCAGTGGCATGCTCCCGGTCACTGCAGTTTTGACCTGCTGGGCTCCAGCGATCCTTCCACCTCAGCCTCCCAAGTAGCCAGAACTACAGGCACGCTACCATGCCTGGCTGATTTTTTCTTTACTGTAGAGGTGGGGTCTCGCCAAGTTGCCCGGTCTGGCCTTGAACATTTAGTTTGATATCAACACGCTCTTTGAGGCTGAAGCAAATCTGCCTGGTTTTTTATGTGAAAATAAAATTCAAAAGCCCATCTTGGAGTTCTTTCCAAACAGGCCTTGTCTCTCACTCCTAACAAGAATTATTAAAAAAAAAAAAAAGCTGGGCTTGAGGGCTCAGCCTGTTATCCCAGCACTTTGGGAGGCTGAGGTGAGTGGATTGCCTGAGCTCAAGGTTCGAGACCCACCCAGGCCACTTGGCGAGACCTCGTCTCTACAATAAATCAAAAAAATTAGCCGGACGTGGTAGCGCACGCCTGTAGTTCCGGCTACTTGGAAGGCTGAGGCGGAAGGATCGCCGGAGCCCAGCAGGTCGAGGCAGAGGTGGCCGGAAGCATGCCACTGCACTCCAGCCTGGGCAACGGAGTAAGACTCCAACTCAATAATAATAATAATAGTAACAATAATAAGAAGAAGAGAAAAAAGAAAAAGAGAAAAAGGTGAAGCAAATTACTATATTTTGTAAATGGAAATACCACTGCTAAAAACAGAATGCTATAAATAGAAGGATGTCATTTGTTTCCAAAGACTATTTATATACTTTAGAGTGATGCAAAAGTAATAATACAAGTGAGATATTTTGCAGCAAACTTTGGGGGTAAAAATGGCCATCAGGGCCATGGTCGTATTACCCTTGAGGTCGCGAGTGTCATCAAATATCTTCCTTTCACTATTTCCTTTGTCTTTCAGTAAAGAAAAAAGTCACTGGGGCCAGATCAGGTGAGTAAGGAGGGTGTGCCCATACAGATATTTGTATACAGTTTATCAATGTTTATTTGGTTACCTGCCAAGGTAAGTGCACGGTGGCAAGTCCGGGAACTTAATTGTCAGGCCTCCCCAAATAATGATGACAGTTCCCATGGCCATTCCCGAAAGAGTCCCCAAATTGCTTTGGCAGGTAGACTAGGCGCGGGCATCGGTGCATACCATCCCTAGGGGAGCACTTCCAAGGTGACCGTAGTGCTATTCTGCGGTGAGGCATGGAGTACCTTTTCTCCGACGGTTTGTGAACCTGTCGGTCTTCGTATTCTCAGGGGAAAGGGTAGACGTGGGATCAGGTCTCCATTCACCTCCCTGCGGCCGCCTCTGTGGGCTGCGTTCTCTGAGGTGGATGGGTGCACCTGGAAGACATGTGAGGTGGACCCGAAGGGTCTGCCAGCCTCTGTTCATCACCCCCTGCTCAGAGCCTTAGACGGCTCCCTAGTGCCTTGAGGAGAAGACCAAGACAGGCCTCTGGACTCCCTTTGGCTGCCTCTGGGCTGGCCACACGAGCGCCGGCCATTTCCCGAACAGGCCAGTGTCCCGTCTTCACTCTGTGGCTTCTTCTACCTGAAAGCTGTGCCCCCGGCCCCGCCTGTCCACCCCCAGCCCGCTCTCCACACTTCCTCCCCTCCCGGCCCAGAGCTCACCGGGACAGTCCCCACCCCTCTGGAGGTGCCTTGAGTCAGCTCCCCATGGGCTGCAGGGTTTCTAAGGGCCAGACCCGGCCCATGCAGGGCCCAGCCAGGCTCATAGGCCCCGTCGGAATCCAGGCTTTCTGGGCCTTGATTCCTGCATCTGTGAGAAGGACACCATGCTCTCATTCTGTAAGGTGGCCTTGGGGACAAGACGTCCTGGCTCTCTGAGGGTCCTGCTCCGGCAGCCTGTGTGTCTTTACGGGGACGGTGAGCCCCCAGCCCCTGTGAGGCCTGGAGTGCCAGTCCCTCTGCAGGTCAGGCTTCCTGGGTGTCACCAAAATGATGTCCCAGGTGGTTCTGGAATCTGGGCCGCTGCCTTTGGGAAAAATGGCCCAGGCTCACTCCTCACGATTGAATATGCCCCAGACGTGAACACGGGCTCAACTCAGAATCCCCCGTGGAGCTGCTGAGAGATGCCGTGACGTCAGTGGGGGTGATAATGGTGAGGACGGTGGCCATGACTGCAGTCATGTGGTCGTGCTGGAAATGGCGGGTGTCATGGTGACAGCTAGTGGCCATTGAGTCTCTTCTCTGTGTTGGCCACTATTCTACATTCTTTTCCTGTATTTAGCCCTTCCAACAATTTTATTACATACACCATCTTTTTTTTGAGTCAGAGTCTCACTCTGTCACCCAGGCTGGAGGGCAGAGGCACGCTCAGGGCCACGGCAGCCTGGACCTGCTGGGCTCCAGGGATCCTTCCGCTTCGGCCTTCCAAGTAGCTGGAACCACAGGCACGCACCACCATGCCCGGCTAATATTTTGATTTATTGTAGAGACAAAGTCTCACCAAGTTACCCAGGCGGGTCTCGAACCCATGGACTCAGGCAATCCTCTCACCTCGGCCTCCCAAAGTGCTGGGATGACAGGTGTGAGCCACCATACCTGGCTCATACACCATTCTTCTGCCCATTTTTACAGACTCTGAAAGGTGGAGCCAGGGCACCCGAGACTCTGTGGCAGAATCGGGCCTCCAAACCCAGGTCCCTCCAGTTCTGCTGTCTGTGTTTTCGACTGCCGAGGCTGGCCAGAGGCTTGTGGGTGGCAAAGGGGACGCAGGGAGCCCACGAACACTGCCTGGAAGGCTCCCCGGTCCCAGCGCCTGCTCCCCTCCTCCCTCTCAGGGCTCCTCCTGTCTGCTCTTCCCAGGCCCCAGGGCACCCTTTCCCCAGCGCCAGCAGCCCCTAGAGAGAGCCCCAAGTGGGTCCCTGTCCTAATGACCTCGGAGCCCGGAAGGGAGCCCTTCCTTCCCCCTGTAGCTGACGTCCAGAGTCGCCCCTGAAACACCCACATGTCCTTCTGCGTGTGGCACCTGCCCCGTGCCCAGTGGCCCTCAGTCCCCGGTCCCCTCCCCCTTCCCGGCTTCCTTCTGAAACATTGCTTAAATCAACACGCATCTGCCTTTGGCCCGAAGGCTGCCGGCCCCTGGGAGCAGGTGATGGCCAGCCACCTGTGTGTCCCACCGCCCACGCGGAGGCCGCACGGTGGGCAGGAGGCTGTGGGAGACAGCCACGGGGGCCACTGGCTATGCCCTGGATTGGGCAGGCGGCCAGGGCTCGCGAGTATATTCAAGGCTTTAATTGGCCCCCTTGTGTGAGCTGCCACGGCCCAAGCCACAGGCCCTGCGTGCAGACCCCAGGCCTCCCAGGAGCCCCCGGCCAGAGAGCTCCCATGGCCCATTGAGCTCATCTAAGTAGGTCAAGGACAGCGCTGGGCAGTGGCTCCACCCGCCTTCCCTTTCCTGTGCCCGGCAGCTCCTGCGAGCTGGCCTCCCCGCTCCGAAGGGACTTTGCTCCTTCTTGCTGTGTCAAAAAGATGTTTCATGTTAAAATTCAACAGAGAGATGTTAACCAGCCGTCGGAACCGGGCTCGTCAGAGACAGGAGCCGTCACACGGGTTGAACTTTGCGCCCTTGCGTGTTCACGGAGGGTCTCACCCGCCACCTGCAGCTTCCCGCGGGCACAGACACTGCCCCAGCCCTCTGTGTCACTTCCCCGGAGCCCATGCCCAGCCGTGGGGTCCCACGGTTCTTGGTCACTACTGTGGGATTCTTTTTTTTTTTTAGGAATTTTTTGTAGAGATGAGGTGTCGCCAAGTTGCTCAGGCGAACCTGCAAGCTTAGGCAATCCACTCCTCAGCTTCCGTGCTGGGATGACAGGCTGAGCCACCGAGCCAGGCCTCTACTGTGGGATTCTAACATCCTCAATTTTTGAGTCAAGGTCTCGCTCTGGTGCCCAGGCTGGAGGGCAGTGGCACGATCACAGCTCACCACAGCCTCCACCTCCTGGGCTCAGGCGATCCTCCCTCTTCAGCCTCCTGGGACTACAGGCAGGCGCCATTGTGCTCAGCTAATGTTCTTGATTTTTTGGTAGAGACAGGGTCTCCCTGGGTGGCCCAGGCTGGTCTTGAACTCCTGGGCTCAAGCGATCCTCCCCCCTCGGCCTCTCAAAGTGCTGGGATGACAGGCGCGAGCCCAGCCAGGATTTCGGCGTCATCACGGGGGTGGCTCCGTGCTGGCCTAGCGCGTTCCTAGGAATGCCTGGTCTTCTGGGGGCGAGCTGTCTCGTCCTGATTTTGAGAGCTGCAGCCCTATTGTTAGGAGGAGTTAGGTGGATGTGAGGACAAGCCCAGCTGGGGGAGGGCGGGGGCAGACACGATGTGGATTTTGGCCAAATTCCTCTCATCGCCTCAGAAAACACAGTGCGGGATTTGGCTGGCCGTGTGCAAACACACAGTAGGAGCAAGGGCTTTCTCTTCTCCCTCTGTGGATGGAGGGGCCACAGACCGAGATCAGAGTAACCAGTACCGACTGTGGCTTTCACACACACTGTGAGTTCTCCCGAAATGGGAGGCAGTGAGGCCCAATGGTTATATGCACAGACTCTGGCGTCAGTCTGCCTGGATTCGCATCCCTGCTCTACCCAGGCTGTGCGGCCCTCAGAGAGTTGCTTAACTCCTCTGTGCCTCAGTTTCCTCCTCTGTAAAATGGGGGTGATCATAGGTCTGACCTCATAAGGCTCTTGTGAGGACTAAATGAGCTTCTGTAAATCACCTAGACTAGACCCTGGTGTGCGGCGAACGCTTTATTCACGTTGCTATTATTATGACTACTTCTCTCTTTGCAGAGAGCGGGTCTCGCTATGTGGCCCAGCCTGGAGTGCAACAGCAAAATCATATCTCACCACAACCTCGACCTCCTGGGCTCAGGCAAGCCTCCTGCTTCAGCCTCCCGAGTAGCTGGGAGCTGGTCATCCTTCCACCTCAGCCTTCCAAGGAGCTAGAACTACAGGTGCACACCACCACACCCGGCTAATTTTTGATTTATTGTAGAGAGGAGGTCTCACCAAGTTGGCTGGGTAGGTCTTGAACCCACGGGCTTGGGCAATCCTCTCGCTTCGGCCTCCCACACCCAGCTAAAGTTGTTTTATATTTTTTGTAGAGACAGGGTCTCGCTTTGCTGCTCAGGCTGGTCTTGAACGCCTGGGCTCAAGCGAGCCTCCTGCCTCGGTCTCCCAAAGTGCTGGAATGACAGGCATAAGCCACCACACCAGCTGTTATTATTATTATTATCATTAGGGTCAGATCGGGCAGGCAGAGACACTCTGAGGGACAAGGACACGTACATCGTGTCATTTTGCTGGCAAGGACCCAGGTGAGAGGTGATTCATCTTTTCACGTGTGGCTAATGTGCGCTTGATGGTTTTAACAAAGACTTCCAATTTTTTTTTGAGGTAGAATCTCACTCCGTCGCCCAGGCTGGAGTGTAGTGGCAAGCTCATGGCCACCACAGCCTCGACCTGCTGGGCTCTGGTCATCCTTCCACCTCAGCCTTCCAAGGAGCTAGAACTACAGGCGCACGCCACCACGCCCGGCTAATTTTTATTTATTGTACAGAGGAGGTCTTGCCAAGTTGCCCGGGTAGGTCTTGAACCCACGGGCTTGGGCAATCCTCTCACTTCGGCCTCCCAGAGTGCTGAGATGACAGGCTGAGCCACCGAGCCCAGTCCCTATTTTTTTTTTTGAGTTGGAGTCACTCTGTCGCCCAGGCTGGAGGGCAGAGATGCACTCCCGGCCACCGCAGCCTTGGCCTGCTGGGCTCCGGCGATCCTTCCACCTCAGCCTTCTGAGTAGCTGGAACGACAGGCACATGCCACCTGTTTTTTTCTAGAAAGAGCACAGATGTCAGGCGCGCTGGACCTTTGAGAATGACACCCATTGGCTCGCTCCCTATCTGTGCTGTCTGAGCAAAACTCAGGAAGGTTTGGGAGTGAAGGTGGTTATTTTGTGTCCCCGCTGGGGTCATTCTCTCCCACGAGGCTTGTGACTTCCTATGTCTCCATCCTGGAGGGAGCTGTTTCCTGGAGGCACGAATGACAGTCCTCGGCCTTTATTCACAGACACAGACACACACGCGCACATGCATGCACGCAGGTGGGTACACACACCCCCTTCACCCACGTCCTCAAGGTTTGAGGAGATGGAGGGCGGGTTTGCCCTGTAGCTGCGAAACCAGCTCGTGGCTGGTGGATACTCTGACCTTCTGGACACGCTTGGGCCCTGGCCACTCTTCTCTGCTCTCCCCACCCTGGCGGTCTGTTTGCTCTCACCTGGGATCTGTCTGTTCCTTCATTTGCTGCTGTTTTTGCTGCAGGTGTCCCCAGGGTCTCACCCTCCCCAAGCCCAGCTGAGGGGTTTTCCTGAGCCAAGACGGTTGCACCCCTGCGAGAATTCAGTCCTTAGCTGATGAGCCACACGCGCTGCCCCGTGGGTGCTCCCACTTCCACGCCAGGCCCAGGACCTGAGCGCTGCATCACCAGGCTGTTTTGGTCGTGACGGACTGGGCCCCGATTCACACGAGCTCAGGGGCAGGGGCCGCCCTGGTGGCTGGGAGCCTCTGGGCTGCGGGGTCTCCCCGCCCACCATGCCCAGCTTCCAGCCCTCGCATCTGTCCTCTCTGCTGGCTCAGATCTGTCTCTCCGTGAAGAGCAGGGCATGGCCAACACCCCCGAGTGCCAATTCCTCTGCGCTACCCCCAGAGCGGGGCTGATTTTCAGTGTCCATTTGGGGTGGAAGTGGAGGGCTCTGGTGGCCCAGTGAGGGTACAAGCAGCCTTTCTGGTCCCACCCAAAGGACAGAGTCCCCTGACAACGTGGGAGGGAGAGGGGCCTGGGCAGGAAATGTAATCTGAGGCTCCTGGAAACAGCCCCCCGCCCCTAGGCCACTTTCTATCTCTTGACCTATGATGTCTGTGCCTGGGGGTGGGGGGGAGTTGGCGTGTGGGTGAAGGGGGTTCTTGGAGGCTCTTGGCTGCATTCTAACTTGGGAGGTGGGCTCAAGCCCGTGCCCATGGCCCCAAGGAAGAGGTAAAGCTTCTAGTAGACGGAGGCAAAAGGGATTAAACACTGTGGAATGGCCACATGGTCTACTTGGTCTCCTCACTCCCTTCTCTCCCATTCATTCATTCATCCATCCATCCACCATCCATCTTGTTAACATTTTTACTCTCCCTTCCACCCATCCATCCAACCAACCCATCCACCCATTCATCTATCCAGTCCATCCAATCCATCCACTTGCCCATCCACCCACCACCCTCCCATCTGTCTGTCCATCCATCCATCCATCCATCCACCCACCTTGCCATGCATGCATCCATCCATCCACCCACCTTCCCATCCATGCATCCATCCATCCATCCATGCATCCATCCACCACCCTCCCATCCATCCATCCACCCACCTTGCCATGCATGCATCCATTCATGCATCCATCCACCACCCTCCCATTCATCCATCTACCCACCTTCCCATCCATGCATCCATCCTTCCATCTATCCATCCATCCATCCATCCATCCACCCAACTTCCCATCCATCCATCCATCCACCCACCTTGCCATGCATGCATCCATGCATCCATCCACCACCCTCCCATCCATCCATCCACCCACCTTCCCATCCATGCATCCATCCTTCCATCTATCCATCCATCCATCCATCCATCCATCCATCCATCCACCCAACTTCCCATCCATCCATCCATCCACCCACCTTGCCATGCATGCGTCCATCCGTCCATGCTTCCATCCATCCACCCACCTTGCCATCCATCCATCCATGCATCCATCCATCTATCCATCCACTCTCCCATCCGCTCACCCATTAATCCAGTTCATCCATCCATCCACGCACCTTCCCATCCACCCATCCATCCATCCTCCCATCCATCCATCCATTCATCCATCCAACAGTATTAAAAAGATATCTGAATCAAGCTCTGGAGCAGAGGTCTGGGGATATGGCGGGGGACATGGCAGGGACAAGTGAGAAGCTTTCCTGCCTACGTGGTATGGCTCTGGGGAGAGACTGGGGGAAGAAGCACAGAGGTTTACCGGCCACTGTCGTTGTGAAGACAGATTCTATAAGGGTCGTGAACAACATCTAGAGGGTGGGGAGGGCCACTCAGCTGGTGGTCGGGAGGAGACAGGCACCCCAGCCTTGGAAGGGAAGAGTAATCCAGAGGGGAGCGGTGTATGCGAGGTCCCTGCAGTGGGGTAAGGACCTGCTAGGTGCGGGGCGAGCCCAGCTCACACGGGGCCCCAGGGGCCTCCTCGTAAGGACTGAGGATTGAACTCACGATTAGGATGGAGTTACAGGTTTTTGGGAAGACCGTGAGGTGCCGGGCCCACTCATCACATTGTATCACGAGTGCATGTGTGGTTGCGTGAACATCTCACTGGTAGCACCTCTCATGCTGGGAAAGGGGGTGTTGCCGGGTTTCTTGGGGACAGTCCCATGCTAGTGTCACCCGACAGCATCTTGTTGGCGGATATATAAGTAGGTGGCACATTTTTTTAAAATATGAGGTCTTGCTCTGTTGCTGAGGCTGGAATGCAGTGGTGCAATCATGGCTCCCTGCAGCCTCAAACTCTTGGGCTCAAATGATCCTCTCACTTCTGCCTCCTGAATAGCTGGGACTGCAGGCATGTGCCACCATGCCTGGTTAATTTTTTTTTTTGGAGACGGGATCTTGCTATGTTGCCCAGGCTGGTCTCAAACTCCTAGGCTCAAGTAATCCTTCCACCTTGGCCTCCCAAAGTTCTGGGGTTACAGGTGTGAGCCACCACGCCTGGCCAGATATAATTTTTAAACTTCCTTACAGATGCTAATTTATAAATTTCCTTGAGTATAATTGATTGCACAAGTGGACATGTACAACGCAACGCGACAGTTTCTTCACTTTTGTGTCCACTGGTGGCACCATCTCCCTCACCCCCTGGGGTGTCCTTGGGCTGTTTTTTCTCCCTCCTCCTTCCTCTTCCCCGGTCCTGCAAGCACTGATCCACTTTGTCACTACAGATTAGTTGGTATTTTCTAGAATTTTATATAAATATATGAATATGGCTGGGCTAGGTGGCTCAGCCTGTAATCCCACTGCTTTGGGAGGCCAAGGTGAGTGGATTGCCTGAGCCCGCAGGTTCGAGACCTGCCTGGGCAACTTGGCGAGACCTCATCTCTACAATAAATAAAAAAAATTAGCCGGGCGTGGTAGTGTGTGCCTGTAGTTCGAGCTACTTAGAAGGCTGAGGTGGAAGGATGGTCAGAGTCCAGCAGCTCGAGGCTGCAGTGGCCGGGAGCATGCCACTGCCCTCCAGTCCAGGCAACAGGATGAGACTCCAACTCAAAAAAATAATAAAAATTAAGAAATAAACATATGAATTTTATATAAAGAGCATTCCACTACATGAATATCCGACGCTCTGTCTAGTCGTCTGTTGGTGGATATCTGGGTTGTTTCCAGCTTTGGGCCATTGCAAATAAAGCTGCTATAAACATTCATGGACAAATCTTTTTTTTTTCTTTCCGCCTCGGCCTTCCGAGTAGCTGGAACTACAGGCGCGCGCTACCACGCCCGGCTGATTTTTTGATTTATTGTAGAGATGAGGTCTCGCCAAGTTGCCCAGACGGGTCTCGAACCTGTAGGCTCAGGCAATCAACTCATCTCAGCTTCCCAAAGGCGCGGGATGACAGGCTGAGCCACCGAGCCCGGCTCATGGACAAATCTTTGTAGGGGCGTGTGCTCCCATTTCTTGTGAACACTCAGGAGTGGCACGACTGGGTCCCACGGTGGGTGGGCGTTTAACTTTTTAAGACTGCCACAGCCTTTTGCAAAGTGGCTGTCCTATTTCGCATTCCCACGGGTGCTCACTTGGGCGTCGAGACTTGGTCTTTTCCATTTTGGCCATTCTGGTGGGTGGGTGACGGCATTCCTGTGTGGTTTTCATTTGCATCTTCCTAATGAGGTGGATAACCTTTGCACAGGCTTGTTTGCTATCTGTATATCCTCTTTGGGGGAAGCATCCGCTCAAAACTTTTGCTCGTTTTAAAAACTGGGTTTTGTTGTTGCTGTCAAGATGTGAGTGGTCTTTATGTTTTCTAGCTGGAAGTCCTTGGTTAGGTATAGATTTTTCAAGTGTTTTCTCTGAGTTGTGGCTTGCCTTTTCACTTTTGTAATCGTGTCTTTTGGAAAGTAAAAGATTTTCGTTCTTATGAAGTTCACCGTATCATTTTTTTTCTTATAGTTCATGTGTCCTAGTTAAGAAATATTTGCCTAACTCAAGGTTGCTTTGATTTTCTCTTGTTTTCTCCTAAAAGTTTTATAATTTTAGCTCTTACATGTAGGTCTATGGTACAGTTAAAGTTAATTTTGGACATGGTGTGAGTTAGGGTTGAGTTTCTCTCTCCCTGCCTCTCTTCCTTCCTTTTTTTTTTTTTTTTTTGCATATGGCTATCCAGTTGTTCCAGAAATATTTGTTGAAATGATTTTTCCTTTCCTCACTTAATTGGTTTGGCATCTTGATTGAAAACCAAGTAACCATAAATGCATAGCTCTATTTCTGAACTCTGGATTTTATTATATTGAAAAAATGTTATCTACAGCTATGTCACGCTGAACGCGCCTGAACTCATCTGAAAAAAAGTTCTACAACTTTGCTCTTTTTCAAAATTGTTTTGGTTTGTTTAAGCCCTTTGCATTCTCATATAAACATTAGGATAGCTTGTCAATTTATACAAAAAAGTCTCCTGGCATTTTGACTAGGATTTCTTTGACTCTATAGATTAAATTGTGGAGAATTGACTCTTGATCATATCGAATCTTCCAATCCATGAACATGGTATAGCTCTTTGTTTATTTAGGTCTTTAATTCCTCTCAGTTCCGTGGTTTTCAGTTTATGGGTCTTGTCTTTCTTTTGCTGAATTTATTCATAGATATCAATTATTTTCCATACTATTATTAAATGGTATTATATTGAAATGCTCAATTTCTGGTAGTTACTAGTATACAGACATACAATCGATTTGTATATTGACCTGTTATCCTGTAACCTTGCTAAACTCATTTATTAATTCTAGTAATATTTGTTGTAGGTTCCTTAGGATTTTCTACATAGACAATTATGTCATCTGCAAACAAAGATGGTTTCATGTCCTCCTTTCTCATCTGTATGTGTTTTATTTGCTTTGCTTGCCTTATTGCATGAAGTGGAATCAATAATGAATAGACCTGGTGAGAGTGGACATTCTAGCCTCATTCCTGATCTTAGGGGAAAGATCCTCCCAGCCTTCCACCATGAAGCATGCCGTGACCTCTGGGGTAACAGGATGCCCTATCTAGGCCACAACTGTCCTTTCTAAGGTTGAAGAAGTTTGTTTGTATTACTAGTTTGCTGAATGCTGTTTATCAGGAATGGCTACTGAATTCTGTCAAACCCTCTTTTTTGAGTCTATTAAGATGATAAAGCTTTTCTTTTTTTAGCTTGTTGATAATTTAGCTTGTTGACCTTGATTTTCAAATGTAAAACTAACTTTACATTCCTGGGATAAAGTCAACTCCATCGTAATGTATTGCCATTTACATATATTATATGTGTTATACATTTTATATATACATGCACACACATATATATCTATGATATATACAGAGGGTGTCAAAAAAAATTTATACACATTTTAAGAGATGTTTGCCATAATCAGAAGTGTCTGGGTGCTGATGGCAACCACTTTGAGCACCTCTTGTAATTGCAGAATTCAAATGTGACTTGTATTCATCTTATTGAGTATTACAATTTTAATACATTTTCTCTTCCTTTCTTAAAATGTGAATACATTTTTTGGCACCCCTGTGTATGCACACACACACATATATCTATGATATATACAGGGGTGCCAAAAAAAAGTATACACATTTTAAGAGTTGTTATCTATGTATTACTTTTTGAAGTTGAATTGAATCATGATAGTAATGTGTAGTAAGATGCTCGCTCAGCTGTGCTTCTGCCATTTTCTTTGACTGCCCTGACTGTCACATGGTGATGCTAGCATTCATTTGATTGATGCCATCTTTTGAGCAAATGTCATACTTAAAATTTGTATGCATTTTTTGGCACTCCTGTATGTATATATATACATATAGATATAGAGAGAGTCAGAGAGTTGGATTCAACTTGCTAAATGTTTGTTTAAAAATATATGTCTATGTTCATAATATCAGTTTATGGCTTTCTTTTCTTTTGTCTTTTTCTAGTTTGGAGATCAGGGAAATGTTGGCCTCACAGAATGAGTTGGGAAATGTCACCGTGTTTTCAAATTTCTGGAAGATTTTATATAGAATTGTTACTATTACTTGCTTAAATTTTTGTCAGAATTTGCCAGTGAAGCCATGTGGGCCTAGAATTTTCTCTGTAGGAATGTTTTAATACATAAATCCAACCTAAAAATAGATTTAGGGTCAGTGAGGTTATCTATGTCTTCTTGAGTGAGCTTTAGTAGTTTGTGTCCTTCAAGAAATGTGTTAGTTTAACTTAAGTGGTCAAATTTACTGATGAAATATTGCATGTAACACTCTCTTATTATCGTTTTAATGTCTGTAGGATCTGTTGTGATGCTTCTTCTCTCATTCCATCTCTCTCTCTCTTTCTCCATATATATATTCCAAATACATATATATTTAATTTGTTTTTTAGAGACAAGGTCTTGCTTTGTCATCTAGGCTGCAGAGCAGTGGTGTGATAATAGCTCACTGCAACCTAGAACTCTTGAGCTCAAGCAATCCTCCCTCCTCATCTTTCCAGGTAGCCAGGACCACAGGTGCACACCATGATTCCTGTTTTTTTTTTTTTTTTGGGGGGGTCAGAGGGTGGGGGGGTCTCACCATATTGCTCAGGCTGTTCTCAAACTCCTGGCCTCAAGCAATCCTCCCACCTTGGCCTCCCCAAGTGCTGGGATTATTGGTGTGTGTCACTGCACCCAGTCTCTATATTTATAATGGATGCCTTTTCTTTCTTTCTTTTTTTTTTCTTGATCAGTATGGCTAGAGGTTTGTAAATTTTATTGCCTTCTTAAAGAACCAGCTTTAGGCTTTATTGATTTTCTTTATTGTTTTTCTGATTATTGTTTCTATTCTACTGCTTATTATAGGTTTAGTTAACTTTTCTTTTATTGTTTCCAGGTGGAAGCTGAGGTATTTGGTTTGAGACTTTCTTCTTTTCTTTTCTCTTTTCCTTTTTTTTTGAGTTAGATTCTCACTCTTGTCACCCAGGCTGGAGTGCAGTTCCACATTCATGGCCACCACAGCCTCGATCTGCAGGGCTCAGGCAATTCTTCCACCTCATCCTTCCAAATAGCTGGAACTACAGGCATGTGCTTACCACGCTCAGCTTATTTTTTTATTTATTGTAGAGACGAGGTCTCACCAAGTTGCCCAGGCTGGTCTTGAACCCCTGGGCTCAGGCCGTCCTCTCACCTCAGCCTCCCAAAATGCTGGGATGACAGGCTTGAGCCACCACGCCTGGCTGACTCTCTTCTTTCCTAACGTAAGCACTTAATGATATCACTTTCCCTCTAACCACTGCTTTAACTCCATCCCACACATTTTTTCATTTTCACTCTGTTCCAATTATTTCCTAATTTCCTTTGAGATTTCTTCTTTGACCTGCAGGTTATTTAGAAGTGTGTTGCATAGTCCGAAGAGGTTTTCTAGCTATCTTTCTGTAACCGATTTCCTTTTTTTTTTATTTTTTTTGGGTTGGAGTCTCTGTCGCCCAGACTGGAGTGCAGTGGCCGCTCCCAGCCACTGCAGCCTTGACCTGCTGGGCTCCGGCAATCCTTCCGCCTCAGCCTTCCAAGTAGCTGGAACTACAGGCGCGTGCTACCATGCCCGGCTAATTTTTTTTTAATTTACTGTGGAGATAAGGTCTTGCCTGCCCAGGCGGGTCTCGAACCCATGGGCTCAGGCAATCCACTCACCTCAGTCTCCCAAAGGTGCGGGATTACAGGCTGAGCCACCGAGCCTGACAGTAACTTATTTCTAATTTAATTCCATGATGGTTCAAGCACCCTCTTTGTATTATTTGAATCTTCTAAAATTTATTGTGGTGTGAGATAAGGTGGGGGATCCCTAGAGGCTGAGCAGGCAGGGCCCTGTTAGTGGAAGGAGAAGTGTGGTTTTAATCATGAATCACTGGCATTTTAGCAGGGCAACTTGATTTGTCTTTTTTTTTTTTTTTTGAGTTGGAGTTTCACTGTGTCACTCAGGCTGGAGTGCAGTGGCATGATCACGGCTCACTGCAGCCTTGATCTCCTGGGCTCAGGTGATCCTTCTGCCTTAGCCTTCTGAGTAGCTGGGATTACAGCCGTGCACCACCACACACCCCCGTTTTTTGTTTTTTGTTTTTGTAGAGATGAAGTCTTGCTTATTTTTACAGATGGGCTCAGGCTGAGCTCAAGCAATCCTCCTGCCTTGGCCTCCCATAGTGCTGGGATGACAGGTGTGAGCCACTGAGCCTGGCCTGAATTGTGTGTGGATGATTTTTCTTTTTCTTTTTTTGAGTCAGAGTCACCCTCTGTGGCCCAGGCTGGAGGGCAGGGGCATGCTCACGGCCACCACAGCCTCGACCTGCTGGGCTCCGGCCACCCTTCCGCCTCAGCCTTCCAAGTAACTGGAACTACAGGCACGCGCTACCACGCCCGGCTAATTTTTTTTTGATTTATCATAGAGATGAGGTCTCGCCAAGTTGCCCGGGCTGGTCTCAAACCCCTGGGCTCAGACAATCCTCTCGCCTCCGCCTCCCAAAGTGTTGGAATGACAGGTGTGAGCCAACACATCTGGCCCGAATAGTGTTTCTTAATGAGCATTGTGGCTATTGTGTGGAGGACAGTGTCAACAGCTGGGCCTAGTCTGGGGGTGAGATGTGACATGATGGTGGTCTGAGCCAGGTTGCAGCCAGAGCTACGAGAAGATGCCATTGATTGACCTGGTAAGCACTTGTGATGCCTGGGACGGGGTGCCTCGGCTTGAGGTTTCCCCAAGTGGGGTCTGCAGAGAAGGGCGTGAGGGTAACTTTGTGACAGGCCTACAGATATCGGGGGCATGGCGGGGTTGAGACAAAGGCCAATAACCCGATGCACTGGAAACAGCCTGGATTGGTAGTCAAAGCCAGGATTCATCTGTGTGACCGTGGGCGTGTCCCTCTACCTCTCTGGGCTTTGTCTTCCTCCTCTCTGAGCTGGGCAGGCAGCCTCCACCATCCCGAAGTTTTAATAGCCTGGGCAGCTGCTAGCGCAGGAAAGTCTTTGTGCAAACCCAGAAAAGGGTTTCCCTCCAGACAAATAACAGAGGGGCGCCCGGCCATGTAAAGCCTAAAATTAAGGCTCAGTATTGCCTGCCTGTCTTGTGAGTTCCCTCCCCTCCTTACAGAGGGGACCAGGGGCAGTTCCTGGTACCCCCTGTGGGGCTCAGCTTCCTTGCCAATCTGCGGAATTATTCGATCAAGCCACTCATGGCCTCTCGCAGAAACTGGGAGTCACTGCCCGTCCCCCCCACCTCAAAGCCGGCCCTGCGTGGTGTGCGGTCATCCTCCTCATGCCGCAAGTATATGTGAGTGACACACTGACGCCCATGTCCTCTGTCACCCAGCTTGTTGTCACGTGTTTGGCCATCGTCCTAACCATAGCACAGCACAGAATGGATAAGTAGGGAGTGGTTAAATCAGCTCCTTTCTTGGGATGAACACAATCCTCATTACGGGAGGTGGCAGGGCTGGTGTTGCTAGTCTGGATTTCAGCCTCCCCCCGCCCCCTGCCACGTGCCTCCTCAGCTGGGTGTCTTGGGGCAGTGCACAACCTGGACAACTGCACCCGGCAGCCGTGTTGGCAGGCTGTTTATCGAACTCTGTCTGCCCTGTGCTGAGATCAGTCAACCCCGATAGCCCGCCCTGGGAGGTGGGTTCTCTGATCATTCCCATTTCACAGATGAGGACTCTGTCCGTGGTGGGGGTGAGACTGGAACCCCAATTTCTGATCAGGGGACTGAGTGAAGGTGTGAAGACGCAAGCCTGGCATCCGGGGAAGGGAGAGGGCCCATCTTGCTGGGGGGAGGTGGGAAATCTGGCCAGGGCGGGGGGAGCAGAACAGCAGACAGCCGACAGCCCGCCGCCCACTCGGCCACGGCCACCCAGCCCCTGCCACGCCAGATTCTTGAGGTCCCCCCAGTCGCCTCCATCCTCTGATTGGGTCAGGGGCAATTCCTTCCTCCAGGGTCTTTGGCTCAAAGGGTCCCACGCAGGCGGAATGTCTAGAACCAGGTGCTTTCTGTGATGACTGCCGCTTGCCGGCTGCCCCGGGCTGCCACGGATCTGGAACAATCCAAAGAGAGCGCGATGAAACGGGGGCACGCCTGGGGCTTGGGGCAGGACTGGGGGCCACGTCTCCTCGGAGTGGATTTCAGCCAGCTGTTACTCCCCTCTGTGTACCCAAGCACAGGACAGCATCTGACACAGAGTAGGTATGCCACAGAGGCAAATTAAACAAAAGGATAAATGAAGTTCCAGCCTCCCCGCTTCCCTCCGGAAGCCCTCAGGACGCCCTGAGATGCCCGCCTTTCTGCATCTCAATTTCCTTGGCAGAGAAATTGGGCAATGGCATGGCTTGGGTGACCGTGGCGATTAAGTAAGATACTGGAGCCGGGCTCGGTGGCTCAGCCTGAAATCCCGCGCCTTGGGAGGCCGAGGTGAGTGGATTGCCTGAGCCCGCGGGTTCGGGACCCGCCTGGGCAACTTGGCGAGACCTCATCTCGACAATAAATCAAAAATCAGCCGGGCGTGGTAGCGCGTGCCTGTAATTCTGGCTACCTGGAAGGCTGAGGCGGAAGGATCGCCGGAGCCCAGCAGGTCGAGGCTGCGGTGGCCGGGAGTGTGCTACTACCCTCCAGCCTGGGCGACAGAGTGAGATTCCGACTCAGAAAAAGAACAAAAACAAAAAAAAAACCCCAGAGCACACAAACACAAAATAAGCGCTCACGGTGATATTATTACCATTCTCATGACCTTGGTTCCCTGCCAACTCTCGCCAGGACACAGTAGCTGTCCACACCCAGCACCTGGCTCAGGCCAGGCCCGGTGCCGGGTGCTTTAACACAATCGTTCACTCACACACCTGAAAACGACTCTGCGCGCTAGGCTGAGGTTTCCTCAGCAGTCATTTTACAGATGAGGAAGTCGAGGCCAGCAGAAGTGATTCTGGCAGTGAGATGCAGCTGGGGTGTGTTCCCTCACCCCGACCCTCTCACAGAACGCACCCGAAGGAGCCCGATCTGTTCCCTGGGGGTCTGAAAGAACTCACTTGTGGAACTGTCTGGCCCTGAAAGTCTTTGTGGAAAGATTTTTACCAGGACAACTGAGTCTGTACCTTCCTGTGTCTGTTTTGGTAAGGGAAGTTGAATGATTTGCCCGGGCAGATGGGGAATTAGTCCCAGGCAATCGGGCCGCCCAGCGTACGTGCTAAAGCATTACATTCTCCCGCCTGGGCAGTGAGACCTCATCTCTACAATAAATCAAAAAGTCAGCTGGCCGTGGTAGCGCGCGCCTGTAATTCCGGCTACTCGGAAGGCTGAGGCGGAAGGATCGCCGGAGCCCAGCGGGTCGAGGCTGCGGGGGCCGGGAGCGGCCACTGCACTCCAGTCTGGGCAACCAAGTGAGACTCTAACTCAAAAAACAAACAAACAAACAAACAAACAAAAAACCATTCTCCTGCCTAAGGGCCAATTGCTTTCTACCTGTGAATTTCTTTTTTGAGTTGGGGTCTTAATCTGTTGTCCAGGCTGAAATGCAGGATCAGGGCTCACCGCAGCCTTGACCTCCTGGACTCAGGCGATCCTTCTACCTCAGCCTTCCAAGTGGCTGGAACCACAGGCACGCGCCACCACGCCTGGCTAATTTTTTTATTTATTGTAGCAATGAGGTCTCACCAAGTTGCCCAGGCTGGTCTCAAACCCGTGGTCTCAGGCATCCTCTCACCTCAGCCTCCCAAAGTGCTGGGATTATAGGTTGAGCCACCGTGCCCGGCCTTGGGCCAATCGCTTTCTACCTGTGACCTTTTTTTGCTTTTTGCTTTTTGAGTTGAGGTCTTACTCCGTTGTCCAGGCTGAAGTGCAGGGGCACGATCAAGGCTCACCGCAGCCACGACCTCCTGGGCTCAGGCGGTCCTTCCCCCTCAGCCTCCCGAGTAGCCGGGACTACAGGCACCCGCCACCACACCCAGTTCAGCTGTTGATTTTTGTGTAGAGATGAGGTCTCACTCTGTTTTCAGGCTGGTCTCGAACACCTGGGCTCAAGCCATCCTCCCGCCTCTGCCTCCCAAAGTGCAGGGAGGACAGACACGAGCCACCGCGCCCAGTCGACCCGTCAGATGTTGGCTAAGTCCCTTCACCTCCCTCAGCCTCAGTTTTTCCACCTGTAAATGGGGACGATAATCGCACCTTTCTGGTAGGGTTATGCAGAGACTCAGTGGCTTCAGAAACGCAAGCCTCGCCGCCCTTGTGCCTCTGCCCCGGGCAGCCCCGCCCACTCCCTCAGTCCCGCCCCCAGGGCCAAGGTCACTCACTGGCTCTCCAGGTCCTGGATGGTGTCGGGGAGCGGAAGGCCCCCGGTCTCTGGGAGCAGCAGCAGAGCAAGCAGGCTGGACGCGATGGGCAAGATGCCGTAGGAGAGAGGGGACAGCAGGGGCAGGGCCGGGCGGGTCATCATGATCAGGGGACCCACCATGGCCCCCAGCCGGCCCAACGACAGCAGAAAGCCGTCCACCGTCATCCTGCGGGCGGAGGGGGCGCAGACCCATGTCCTGGCAGCCACCATGGCAGGAGGACGGTTTGGCTGGGCCCAGCAAGGCCAGGGAAAGTCGGGCTGTGGGAGCTGCCCTCCTCAAGGCCTCCCCAGTGCTGCCTCCTCCACGGAGCCCACCCAGATTTTCCCATCTAGTTTTCTGGTTTTGGAGAAATCTCTGGGGCCAACCTTATTTTTCCTGCTCCTAGGGGTTTTTTTAGAGGCTTTTGATGCTCCTTTTAGGCCATTGAGATTCCAACTCAGGCTTTCCACGTGATAGTCACACAATCAACACATGTTTGTCCAAATAGTATGTTCTAATAATAATAATAATAATAATAATAATAATAAGATAACGGACAAATGAGTGGTGGAGAGAATACCGGGCTAAGGGTCTGGAGAGCGGGAGTCCAGTCCCACCCTTTTGCTGAGTCAGCCTGTCACCTTGAGCCTCAGTTTACCCAACTGGCAAATGTGATGATGAGCTACACTTGAGACCAGATTTTCTGTTTATGTTTTGAGGCACCCCTGGGCCCTGGAGTGACTGGGACGCCCTGGGGCAGGGAAGGAGGGGTGGGAAGTGAGTTGGGGGTCCCTACTGCCACCAGGGCAACCCTGAGCCTCCGTATCAGGGCTCTAAGAAGATGCCGCCTGAATGGATGGCGGACACCCAGGCCTGGACCCTGAGGGCTGCCTGCCTGGCTCTAGACCCTCTTGGGGAGGGGCTGTCTTGGGAGGCCCCCTCCTCTGTCCTCCCCCTGGTCCCCCCCAATCGGGGCCCAGGCACCCCCTCCCGGCGGGCCTGGCCCACCTACTTACCGCAGGGGCGTGGGGACGAGCTCGGCCTTGTAGATGCTGAAGCACATCGTGCTGACCCCAAAGCACCCCTTCGCCAGCACCGCGAAGCCCACGCGCACGGTCTGCAGATCTGGGCAGAGGAAGGCGGGAGTGGGGTCTGCCTGGGGTCCCGGAGGAAGGGCTGGCTCTGAGTGCCGGCTGGGGGCCAGCTGGGGGTGGGGCACAGCGCAGCGGGGGCCCGAGGGTGGGCGCGGCCGGGTCCAGGATGGGCGGCCTGGCCAGCGAGGACGGGGTGCTCGAGGCCCGCCCTGAGGGTCTGGGGTCTCGGGGTGCTTCTGGCTGTGGAGGAGAGCGAGCCCGGGGTGCCCGGGTGTCCAGAGCCTTCTAACCCCACCCCAGCCGGCCTGCGGGGTGGCAGGGTCTGGGCCAGGAGCCGGGGTCCGGTGGCTCTCTGGCTGCGGCCCTGGTCCCAGCTCCCCTTTCCCCGCGATGCCTGGAAGGGTCTTGGAACTGCCCAGTGCCGTCCTGCGGAAAGACTTGGCCGTGGACTTGTCTCCGAGCGGCCGCCCCAGGCCCCGGCTCCTCTGCCTCCTCACGGCTGCCTTCCTCCCGCTAGGCCACCAGGCAGACGATGTGTCCCTGTCCCTCCCACCCAGGACAGCATGTCACAGCCTCGCTCAGAAAGAAAACAGGAGAGGCCTGGTGGCCTCCCAGCCTCCGCACAGTGACTCCTGCCTTCTCAACAGGAGAAGAAACACACTCACAGGGTCGCACACACCCACGCTCACACTCACGCTCACACACCCTCCCTGGTGTCTCCGCTCACAGCCGCAAGCCCCCTCCCAGCCCTTCTGCCTGCCCGCCCCCCTGCAGGCTCCATCCACCCACTTCGAGCCGGCCAGGCCCTGGCCCTGTCACTCCCTGGCTGGGTGCCCTTGGGCGCCTGGCTTCAACTCCCTGGACGTTGGTCCCCTCCTTGGGAAGATGGGTGGGCAGTGGGGCTGGATTCCCGAGACAAAGCCTGGACACGATGCCGCGGTCCCAGCAGAGCCCACGGCCGGCCTCACCTTGTGGCACCAGCACGTTGGCCAGGATGGAGAGGCCGGCCGTGGTCTGGAAGCTGGCCAGGAGAGTGCGGCGGCCCAGGACGCTGAGCAGGAAGGTGGTGGCGCCCCGGCCCAGGAAGTCCACGGCCCCGAACAGGGTCTGGAGGAGGAAGATATCACGGCCCAGGCTCTGCAGGTCCAAGACCAGCCCGTAGTAGGAGAACATCATTGAGAAGCTGCGGGAACAGGCAGCGTGGGTTCCCAACCCAGGGGCTCTCCCGGGTGGGCATGGCCAGCCCGGGGACTCCGCCCACCCTCGTCTGGCCAGACCCCAGGAAGCCCTGCAGAGGTCCAGCCGCCAGGATCAGGCCGGTCCAGGTGACGCCCAAGGCAAGGGCCGAGACGGTCTGGGTTAAGCAGAGACGGGGCAGATTTTAAAAGTGGCCACCACCGCCAGGTGTGGTGACTCATGCCTTTAATCCTAGCACTTTGGGAGGATCGCTTGAGTCCAGGAGCTTGGGACCAGCCTGGGCAACATAGCGAGACCTCATTTCTACCAAAAAAAAAAGAAATGTAGAAATTAGCTGGGTGTGGTGGTGGGGACCCCAAGGCCTCATCTGCTCCTCACGGGGGCCTGGGGTCAGGGCGGCGATGGGTGGGGCCGGTTCCTTGGACTCCCTGGCCATACTGATCAGCCGGGAGACGGTCCTGTCTGGGCTGGGACCACGTCGGCCCTCGGGGGTCTCGGACCAAGCTGGGCTGCCCCTCAGCTCCAGCCTGCCCTCTCTGGCTTTGTTTCTGACAACCGTCGCTCTCTGCCCCAGATCTTGAAAGATGGGCGTCGCCATCGGGTGGGTCTCTGAGGGGATGTCAGGCTGCACGGCCAGACCCCGTTTGGGGCGAACAGTCTGTCCCCAGGGCTCAGGGTTCTGGCCTTCAGCTGGGGAGAGCAGCCATGATTGGTCCCCAGGAGCCAGACAGGCACCCAGAAGGGCCCACGCCCTTCTGGCCTGGGCTAGGCCCCTGTGTGACTGTGTGTCCCCTTCCGGTCCCTTCTCTAATTCAGGGTCTGCTTCTGGCTCGCCCCCACTCACCCTACAAGCTTCTGATGAGCCAAGCTTATAGGGACTACATTTCCATGGTTGGGAGATAGAATCTGACTCCTTGCATGGCTCCAATGTAAAATTATTCTCAGTCACTTTTTTTGTTGAGTCAGGGTCTCATTCTGTCACTCAGGCTGGAGTGCAGTGGCACGATCAGGGCTCATCACCGCCTCTGTTTCCTGGGCTCAAGAGATCCTTCTGTCTCAGTCTCCCAAGTAGCTGGGGCAATAGAGGCATGCCACTACACCCAGCTAATTTTTTGATGTTTTAAAAAATTTTTTGTAGAGATGAGTTCTCGCTACGTTGCCCAGGCTGATCCCAAGCTCCTGGGCTCAAGCGATCCTCCCGCCTCGGCCTCCCAAAGTGCTAGGATTAAAGGCGTGAGTCACCACGCCGGGGCAATGGCCACTTTTAAAATCTGTCCCTGTCTCCGCTTAACCCAGACCGTCTCGGCCCTTGCCTTGGGCGCCACCCGATTGCTTCACCCCATAAACGTCTGACGACACGCCCCACAGCTGCAAGTAAAGTCACAATTCAGGGCTTCACCACTGCAGAGTAAAATCGGAATTCATGCAGACACCGCACGGTGTTTCCTGAAGTTTGTGAATGATGGAGCCCGGATAACAGTCAGGACAAGAAAGCCAGCAAGGTCAGCGGCTTCAAAGCTCTGATTTGAATAACAAAGCATGCAACTGGCCCCAGGGAAGACTGGAGAAGCCTGGAAGGTTTTTTAAAAAATGGCCCCATGCCTGGGGTCCTCGCCCTCCTCCTGATTTATCAGGGGAAAAAAATGAAGCCGTAAAAAAAAAAAGAAAATGACATTTGATCCATCCTTGTTCTTATGTAGCAAATATTTGCCATCATAACCCATGTGTGGTGAGACGTAGCGTCAAATAAACGTTTTCTTAATCTTCAGTTTTGCTTCAAGATAGAAATCTCAATCAAGTCTAATCCTAGGCCAGGCCCGGTGGCTCACGTCTGTCCTCCCAGCACTTTGGGAGGCCGAGGCGGGAGGACGGCTTGAGCCCAGGAGTTCGAGGCCAGCCCGGGCAACATAGCAAGATCCCGTCTCTACACAAAAGCTAAAAGTTAGCCTGGCATGGCGTGCACCTGTAGTCACAGCTACTTGGGAGGCTGAGGTGGGAGGATTGCTTGAGCCCAGGGGTGGAGGCTGTGGTGAGCCACAGTCGTGCTACTGTACTCCAGCCTGGGTGACAGATGGAGACCCTGACTCAAAAAGTCAAAGAAGCCCTGATCCTCACTTTTTCATACTCTCACTCCGACTGAATTTGTTTCAAGGGCCTGGGTCCTGGGTGCCCTTGGGGGCTGAGGCAGGGCATCCCGTCCTGTGTGGGGCCCGGTGGGTGACAGAGCCGTGAGCCAGGAGGTAGCACGGCCTGGGTTCCAATGCCAGCTCCATCCTCTTGGGTAAGTGACTTACCCCTCTGGGCTGCACTTTCGCCATCTGAGAAGTGGGGTCGCAGGGAGGGGTCAGCGAATGCACGTCACCCTCTAGGAGTGCAGCCGTGGCCTTTAGAAATGTGATGTGATTAAAAAAAAATGTGGCCCGTATACACAACGGAATATTACGCAGCCATAAAAAAGAACAAAATCAGCCGGGCTCGGTGGCTCAGCCTATAATCCCACGCTTTGGGAGTGGATTGCCTGAGCCCGCGGGTTTGAGACCCACCTGGGAAGGTGAGGCCTCATCTCTACAATAAATCAAAAAATTAGCCAGGTGTGGTAGCGCGTGCCTGTAGTTCC
>NW_007113097.1:34899-39330 GCF_000164805.1 Carlito syrichta
AAAAAAAAAAAAAAAAAAAAAGAACAAAATCATGAATTTTGCAGCAACCTGGATGTAATTAGAGTCTATAATACTGAGTGATCTCTCACGGAAACAAAGATCTGAGCATCACAGGTTCTCATAAGTGAACCTTGAACAACTACCGTAACACTATAAGAAAAGGATTGACAGTGGCGGGAAAATATGGGGGGGCAGGGAGGGGAAGGGAGGTGGGATTAACGGTAGTCAATATCTGGGGAAAGGGGGCCACACCTCATCAACAAGGCTACCTGCACAATGAATATTTGTATACCTACCCCTTAACTGTACCCCACAATTTTAAAATAAAAGATACATATATAATTTTTAAAAAAGAGAAATGCGATGTGTTTCCAAATCGGGCAAGCAGTGGTCCCCTTCGGCCACTGCCGGCCCCCTGGCTCTAGGGACCCAGGCTCTGCCTCTGTCCTGGGCTTCAGCCTGACCCTGGCACCCGGCTGGGGCCCGGATCCTAGCCCTGCCTCTCCCACTGGCCTCCAGAAGCTGCCTCCTGGGCACCTTGCCTCTGGTCCCAGCTGAAATGCACCCTCCTGCAGGGGCAGGCAGGAGTGCTTTCCCCGGCTCCCCACCCCCTCCTGTCCCCAGCTCTGTCCCCTGTCCCTGGGGACGGTGTACCTCACCACCAGCATCGTCCAGATTCTCCGACGGAGCGTGGGCACGCGGAGTAGATCAAGCACTGACCGCTGGTCCTTCGCGGAGGCCGCCTCCTCCTCCATGCTGGACATCAGCACCTCCAGGAGAACAGGGCACAGTGGATGTCTGGGTCATGGCCCCGCCCCCGTGCCGGGGAATGGCGCCCAGGTGGGCAGCGTGAGGGGGAGTCTGGCCTGGGCCTCGGCCTCTGGAAACCAGGGTGCTAGTAGTGGGGCAGAAAAGTTTCTCTCTGACCCCCAGGCTCTTCTGCAGGCCTGGCCCGCCTACTCACACCGGGAGGGATCTTGTGGTCCAGCTCTGGTCCCTCAAGCGGCAGGACACTTGCAGCAGGCCTCCGTCAAGGCCGCAACATCCCTCTTGTGCCTCCCGGCTGGCGCCATGACACGCCCACCTGGGCGATGCTGGCTCCAGCCCCTCCCTCCTGCACGTCTGGGTGCAGCCTGTGTGGTGCTCAGCCAGGGCCATCAGCTCTAGCTTGCCTCCTCCTGGAAGCCTTCCCCAATCCTCCCACCCCCAAGAGTTCTGCGTCCTTAATCTCTCTGCGTCCTTGAAATCGCTTCCTTCACATAAGCGTATCCTGTTTTCCCCAACACACTGAGGGGTGGGTGGCATGCGTGGGTCATGGTGGGTCAGAGAGGTGATGGAGTGGGTGTCACTGGTAGTGGTGGTGTTGCCATGGGTGGTGGTGACGGTGGGGAAGGAGAGGGGGTGTTTTGTAGACAGTGATGGGGCGTTAGTGGTCATGGTGCAGTGGCGATGATTGGGATGGTGGTGGTGAGCGTGATGGTGGGTGGGGATGGTTGGGATGGCATCGATGGTGTGGGTCTGGGGTGGTGATGGTGGTGAAGGCGGCGGTGACATTTTGGAGGGATGGAGATGGGGATATTAGTGATGGTGGTGGTGGTAATTGGGAGGGTAGTGGTGATGGTGGTGGTGGTGATTGGGGTGGTGGTGGCACTTTTGGTGACGGTGTTGATGATGGTATTATTGGTGAGGTGATGCTTTGGTGTGGAGGTGGTGATGGTGGTTGGTGATGATGGTGGTGATGACGGTGGTGAAGGTGGTGGCCATGTTGGTAGAGATGCTGACGGGGATGTCAGTGATGGTGGTGGAGATGGCAGTGAGGGTGACGGTGGGCATGGAAGGTGGTGCTTCTGCAGGTGAAGGTGTCGATAATGGCGTTGTCACGGGTGGGGTGATGGTGAGGATGGTGGCAGTGGTGGCGACTGAGATGGTGGTGGTGCTGGTGGAGATGGTGGTGCCATTGTTGGTGAGGGTGGTGACAGTGGGATTGTTCTTGGTGTGGGGACGGTGTTGGTGCAGAGGTGGTAATGATGGTGGCATTGTTGGTGTTTGTGGAGAGGCTGATGGCGGTGCTGCTGGTGGTTTTTCTGGAGGTGGATGACGTTGGTGATGGCACAGAGGACACACCAGTGTGTGTCCTCTCTCCTGCCGAGTCACACACTCTGGGTGGCAAGCAGCAGCATCTCACCTCGATGGTCAGCGTCTTCTTGGCTTCCTGGTGGCCATTGATCCTGGCCACCTTTCTGAGTCCCCGAAGCGCTTGTTCGGGCTTGCCCACGGTGAGCAGCCACCGGGCGGATTCCGGCAGCCACCTGTGAAGGAAGCGGCGGCGTGGCGGGTGTGGGTGCCCGCCTGGCTCTCCCCAACCCGGGCCGGTGGGAAGGGTGGCGGGCCGCGGGCCCTCCCGCCGGGACAAAAAGGAAGACAGGACCAATGCCCCCGCACTGCGGATGCCAGGCAGGAGACCGGCAGTCCCTGACAGGCTCAGAATAAAGCTGAGTACCAACGCCTGGCCGCCCACGTTGCCTGGCCGCCCACGTCCCCGTGCCAGCCCCCTCTGGCTCCCCCGGCTGCCAGGAGCCTGCCTGGCTGAGCCCTGCACACTCAGGGCACAGGCTGCCTGGGCATGGGTGTCCCTAGGGCCGGCTACTCCTCCAGCGCTTCTGGGCCATTTCCGCGATAGAAAGATCAGAGTTTTTATCTGTTTGTTTTTTACGCACAGCCAGTCTGCTTCTCCCCAGCCTCAGCTACAGAAGAGCCAGGAACAACATTTTTCTGGTGAAAAGCCAAGAGTTTGCCCAGCCCATGGGGGCTCAGTCCTATTGGCTGGGAGGCGAAGGACTTCTGAGGCAGTTTGACAAAAAAAGTCAACCTGGCTGGGCTTGGTGGCTCAGCCTGTCATCTCAGCACTTTGGGAGGCCGAGGCGAGTGGATTGCCTGAGCCCAGGGTTCGAGACCAGCCCAGGCAACTTGGCAAGACCTCGTCTCTACAATAAATCAAATATTAGCCGGGCACGGTAGCGCACGCCTGTAGTTCCGGCTACTCGGAAGGCTGAGGCAGAAGGATCGCCGGAGCCCGGCAGATTAACGCTGGGGTGGCCATGAGTGTGCCACTGCACTCCAGCCTGGGCGACAGAGTGAGACTCCAACTCAAAAAAAAAGCATCAGCCTGCAGGGGTTCAAATCCCACCCCTGTCACTCACCAGCTGTGTGACTTTGGCCAAGCGACTTAACCTCTCTGGGCCTCAGTCCCTTCTCTTGAAAGTGGCGATCATAACATCCTCTTCCTTATTAGAAGATGTGTTTTAATACACATCAGGTGTTATGAACCATGCCTGGTTCACACCCATCAGTTTGATGGAGTGGCCTAGTAGGTGTGACCCTGTGGATTGCCTTTCTTGCTTGTCGGGCCGCACAAAACAAATGCCACCTGGTCTGTGGCTTTTTGCTGTTTCGTTCACTCGTGCATCTCCAGTGCCTAAAACTCTTTGTATCTGTGTCCCCGTGCCTTCTCCCCAACTCAGAGAGGCATTTCCAGGCCTCAGGGATGTTTGCGGCACGAAAAATAATAGTGGGAATGACATGTTTTTATTTTATCTCTTGAGACTGGGTCTCACCCTGTCACCCAGGCTGGAGTACAGTGGCCTGAACACGGTTCACCACAGCCTCGACCTCCTGGACTCAGGCTAGCCTCCTGCCTCAGCCTCCTGAGTAGGTGGGACCACAGATGCCTGCCACCACACCAGGCTAACTTTGTAAAAATTTTTTGGGCCAGGCTCGGTGGCTCAGCCTGTCATCCCAGCACTTTGGGAGGTCAAGCCCACGAGTTTGAGACCAGCCTGGGCAACTTGGTTAGACGTCATCGCTACAATAAATCAAAAAATTAGCCAGGTGTGGTGGTGCGCACCTGTAGTTCTGGCTCCTTGGAAGGCTGAGGTGGAAGGATCGCCGGAGCCCAGCCTGGGCGACGGAGTGAGACTCCAACTCAAAAAAACCTTTTTTTTGTAGAGACGGGGGTCTCACTGAGTTGTCCAGGAGGGTCTTGAACTCCTGGGCTCAAGCAATTCCTCCTTCCTCAGCTGCCCAAAGTGCCGGGATTATAGGCTTGAGAGCTTGCCTAGCCAGTAAGGACATATTTTCGCATCCAACCTCGGTCCTCACTGTCTGCGAAGGGACGAGGCTGGGGTGGGGGCCGGGTGCGAGTGCAGGGGAAGAGCAGTGCCCATGGCCTTGGCCCAGAGAGCGGGGGCAGGGCTTGGGAAACCCAGAAAATGGCTGGTTCGACTCTGGCCTGGTGCTCCTGGCTCTTCCAATTTCTCAGAAGAATGTAAAAATATTGTTGTTGTTGTTGTTTTAAAATATCTTCTCAGTTTTTTTTTCTTTTTTTTTTTAGTTGGCATCTCACTGTCGCCCAGACTGGAGTGCAGTGGCCGC
>NW_007113097.1:39350-39814 GCF_000164805.1 Carlito syrichta
CTCACCTCAGCCTCCCAAAGGCGCGGGATTACAGGCTGAGCCACTGAGCCCGGCTCTTCTCAGTTTTTAAATGTTAGCAACTAATCACGCTTTTTTTTTTAAGCCACCATTTGAGGCAGGGCATAGGTGACTCACGCCTGCAAACCCAACACTTTGAGAGGCCAAGGGAGGAGGATTGTCTGAGCTCAAGAATTCGAGACCAGCCTGGGCGACATCGCAAGACCTCATGTCAACGAGAAATTTGCCGGGCGTGGTGGCGCACACCTGTAGTCCCAGCTACTCAGGAGGCTGGGGTGGGAGGATCGCCTGAGCCCAGGAGGTCGAGGCTGCGGTCAGCAGTGGGAACCCCAGATCTCGGGCCGAAACGCTCACCCCAGAGCTGTGAACCTACAAGGCCTCCCCAGCGAGGGCCCCGTTCACTCCATCACCCTCCACGGCTCCCCACCGTCTCGGGACCCCTGGCC
>NW_007113097.1:39999-43155 GCF_000164805.1 Carlito syrichta
GCCATCTGGCCCATGCTGTTGGCGCATCCTAGCACCGTCAAGGTGAAAGCCCTCCGGTGCGTCGCCGTCCACTCCACCACTGAGGGCGACGCAGAGACACACGTGTGAGGCCACGCGCGGTGCCCGGGGACCCATCCTATCCACCCTGTGGCGGGACCAGGCGGGCCAGGGACTCACTCAGGACCATCGAGGTCATAAGGACGCCCGTCAGCGCAAAGGCGTTCAGGAACCGCAGCACGCAGTAGACCGGGAAGGACGGGGCGAAGATGGCGCTGGTGCCCGTGGCAGCTATCTGCAGATAGCACCAGTTCAGTATGGGCTTCCTCCCGAACCTGCGGCCGGAGACAAGCACATGGGGCCTGGAGGGGCCCTGAGAACCGCGGGGGGGTGGGCGACGGCCTCCCAGGGCTTCCCCCAAAGCCAGTGCGGGCGACTCGCAGATTCTAGGGGTGCGTCCAGAGTGCTTTTGTTATATCGGGGGTCAGGACAGCCTCGAGGTCAAGAACTCAGGATTTAGATCAGGAATGGTGGCTCATGCCTGTCATCCCAGCACTTTGAGAGGCCGAGGTAGGAGGATCACTTGAGCCCAGGAGTTCAAGACCAGTTTGGGCCACATGGTGAGACCTTTTTATACAGACGGCTTTGTTAAAAAAAAAAAATCCAAAAATTAACTGGGTGTGGAGGCATACGCCCCCCGAGGTGGGAGGATCGCCTGAGCCCAGGAGTGGAGGCTGGGGTGAACCGTGATCGTGCCCCTGCACTCCAGCCTGGGTGACAGAGGGAGACCCTGGCTCAAAAAAAAAAAACCTCAGGCTTTGGGATCCCTTGCCCGGGTCCGAGTTCGGCCCTGCCCTTCCTGGGTGACCCTGGGCGTGGGAGCCTCAGTTTCCCCATCTGTAACACAGGGGTATTCATAAAGTGCATAGAGCTGGTGTGGAAATCAAGACTCTGAGCGAGGGAGGGCAGGGTGGAGGCCAAGACCTCGGGCAAGCTGAGCTGCCCTTGTCTGTGCACCACAGGCGCAGCCAAGCCCTTGTCCCGTGCCACGTCTGTGTGGCCTCCGGGCCGGCGGGGTCCGAACCACGGGCTGCATTTAGGGCAACTCAAGAGAGTAGACACTTGGGGCAGCCTCGCCCATCTGAGCAGTGCCCGGGACAGGACACCCGTTTCATCCTCAAACACCTGCACGGGCCATGCCAGAGTCCCCACGGATGGGAGAAACTGAGGCACGGGGAAGGGAAGAGACCCGCCTCCTAGGATGAGGCTGGGATTTGGACCCAGGGCCTGCGCTGGTGGCTGTCGTGTGGTGGCCTGTGCTGAGCCGGGCACTGGGCACAGTTCCCAACTCCCCATGGGCCTGGGGGGACACAGGGAATCCCCGAATGAGCCCAGCGCTGTGAGAGAGAGACCCTGGGAGAAGGAGCCCTCCTACGACCTCAGGTGGGGTCTGGCCCCGTCCCTGCCCCTGTGGCCCCTGTATTTCTATTTCTTTTTCTTTCTGAGTCCGAGTCTCACTCTGTCACCCAGGCTGGAGTGCCGTGGCACGCTCATGGCCACCGCAGCCTCAACCTGCTGGGCTCTGGCGATCCTTCCGCCTCAGCCATCTAAGGAGCTGGAACTACAGGCATGCGCCACCATGCCCGGCTAATTTTTGATTGATTGTAGAGACGAGGTCTGGCCAAGGTGCCCGAGTGGGTCTCGAACCTGTGGGCTCAGGCAATCCACTCGCCTCGGTCTCCCAAAGTGCTGGGATGACAGGCTGAGCCACCGAGCCCAGCTTGTATTTCTATTTCATGGCATGTTGTGTACCTGGAGTTAAAAGAGAGAGGGTCTGTCCCCCCCAGGGGACAGTCAGCACCCCGAGGGCAGGGGCTGCATAGCACCTGGTATACAGTAAGTGCTCAATAAGTGTGGCACGCTAGTGGACGACCGGCTTCTCCTCACCCAGGCTAACTTGGCATGAGGTTCAGAGTCAGGCTCCAGGGGTTGCCGCCCTCTGGAGCCTGGTGGGTGGCAGTCAGATTAGGGGGCCCCCGCTAAGGGGATGCTGATGTCTGCCTGACATTTCCGCATGTGCGACTCTGCTTTGGGGGCACCGGAAGTGGCCACTCACCGGCAGGAGAGGAGGCCCCAGAAGGAGGAGCCCACCAGGTTGCCAAACATGAAGAGAGACTGAGCCAGGGGCTTCAGGCTCTGGGAACTGCATACCAGGTCCCACTGCAAGAGAAGGAGGGGTCCCCGTCCACTTAGGGTGGGCGAGGCTGTGGGTGGGGCCCGGCCACCCACCACGGGGTCCCCAGCTCCTCCTGCCAAGCCACTGAGGCCCCTGCAGCGGGCCCCTGCTCTCTACCCGGAGCCTGGCTCGGGCTGGGACAACGGAGGGGCAGAAATGGGAGGAAAATGACAAAGTTCTTGGTAGCAAGAAGTTTGGCCAGCAGTGGCTGGCGGCGACAGGTGGTGGCGGGGAGTGGTGGGCAGCCCTGGGCATTGGTGGAAAGTGTCCAGCAGTGGTGGGCGTTAGCGGGCAGTGGTGGGCAGTGTCCGGCCATGATGGGGGTCGTGGAGAGCAAGCACCTGGCAGTGGCGAATAGGCCGGGGCTGCCCTCCCTGCTGTGTGCTGGCCAGGTGGACTTGGGTGGTCGCTGTTCCCGCTGGGCTATCCCCTCTGGAGCTGGGGCCATGAGCTGACCCTCCCGCCGGCCAGGGGGCGACCTGGGAGGGTCTGGCACGTGCGCCAGGGCATTTGCGGTGGCCACAGCCCGGGGGGGGACACCCCAGTCCTCCCCCAAGCCCATCCATCATGAGGCCTGACAGCTCCACCCACCTTTCAGTCTCTGCCTCTCCCACCAGGGCCTGCGGGACCCCCTTGGCCCTCCAGGCCCTCTCCAGCCTGCAGTGTGACCACTTGAAAACGCTTGGTGGACCAGGCTTGGTGGCTCACTCTGTCATCCCAGCACTTTGGGAGGCCGAGGTGAGTGGGTTGCCTAGGCCCGTGGGTTCGAGACCAGCCCGGGCAACTTGGCGAGCCCTCATCTCTATAATAAATCAAAAATTAGCCAGGCGTGGTGGTGCAGGACTGTAGTTCCAGCTCCTTGGAAGGCTGAGGCGGAAGGATTGCTGGAGTCCAGCAGGTCAAGGCTGCGGTGGCCGGGAGGT
>NW_007113097.1:43525-45910 GCF_000164805.1 Carlito syrichta
CTCCTCTCAGCTCCACTTCAGCTCCACTCGCTGGAGTGCGGTGACACGCTCCCGTCACCACAGCCTCGACCTGCTGGGTTCCGGCGATCCTTCTGCCTCAGCCTTCCAAGTAGCTGGAATTACAGGCCTGCACCACCACGCCCGGCTAATTTTTGATTTATTGCCAGGCGGGTCTTGAACCCTCAGGCTCAGGCAATCCACTCGCCTCGGCCTCCCAAAGTGCTGGGGTGACAGGCTGAGTCACTGCACCCGGCCTCTTTTCTCACTTATTAAGTGAGAAACCCTCATTAGAGGGTTATGACTGCAGGGAAGGTGTTTGGAAAAGAGCCCGCCCCTTCGAAGGTGCCAGGGCAGGGCCGCCTCTGCTGTGATGTTGGTTTGGACACAGACTCAGTGAATTCACCCGGGGAATGCGTGCACCTTGGAGGCTCCCTGTGCACCCCGGGACCCGAGCCTGGCTCTGACTCTGGACTGTTGTAACCAGTCGGTAAACGTGTGTTGAGGCACAAACGTTTCCGGCTTGGCCAAACGGCGGCCGGCCTCCCCAGCCTATTCCACGGCCCATCTTCCTGGCAAAATCCGGTTTTAGCCAAGAGCCCTGCTCTGTTGGTCTATCAAGAAACCCCTCCCCAGCCCTCGACATCCAGCCTTCCACCAGTGCCCGGCGGTGTCTGGTCACCCTGGCCTGTCTCAGCAAGAACGCTGTTGGGTCAGCTTCACCAGAGTCTCCTTGACCCCCATGTCTGCTTGTAACTGAGCTGTCTGGAGTCACAGCTAAGTGTTGGCAGGGCCGGGACGGGGCCAGGCCGGTGACCGTCCAGGTGCCAACGTGCAGAGGTACGCGCACGTTGTCCAGGGGCTTCCAGGAGCCTGGGGCCAGCCCATGTGTGCAGACTGATTCCTGCCGCCCGGTCCCCTCGCCCACTGCGAGGCTGCCCGAGAGAGGGAGGCTGGGGAGGGCGGTCCCCAGGACGGGACCTTGGAGTCCAGCCCCTGGGAGCTGCCACTCGGACCCTCCAGCTGCCAGGACGTGGGTGGGGGGGCCCTACCTGGGCCACGATGGTGGAGGTGAAAGTGCTGCGGTCATAGACCCAGCCGTCCACGCACGGCTCCGTGGCGGCCTCGCTCCAGTTGGCGGCCGTGGCGTTGGGGTCCAGGAGCTGCCACTGTGGCTGGCGGAAGCGGCGACAGCGGTGGGGGCCCCCGTCGGGGCCTGGTGGGATGGAGACGGCCAGGAGGGCCTCGGGGGTCACATTTGCGGGGACCTCGGAGCCATTGTCCAGCACGTGGGTCCAGCATCGGTGGCCCGGGATGGCGGCTGAGAAGTTCTCCAGAAGCGTCTGGGAGGGGACCAGGACGGAGGGGAGGAAGAGGCTGAGGACCAGGAGGGTCTGGAAGAGGCCCATGCCCCCGGCTTGCTCCAGGACCTCTGTGAACGCCATGGCCGCGGCCACCTCTGGGGCCAGTGAACCGGAACCAATTGCAAACAAGCGAGATGCACGGGGGCTGCCGAGACCCTCTGTTCTTCTTCACCTGGCGGGGGGGGGATGGGCAGCTGTCCAGTAACCGGTTGGGTCAGTCCCTAGACGTCCCGGGAGGCCCCAGGGAGATTCCTCCTTATCCAGTTTCCAGGAGTGACCACTGGGCTGTCCCAAGGCTCTATGGAAGGGACATCGGCGGACAGAGCTCGCCAGGCCCGGCCAGCCCGGGACAGCCGAGCTGCCGGCCAAGTCTGGACCAGGGAGGGCTGAGCTGCCTTCTGGGCTCTCCTGCACCAAAAGTGAAAAGTCAAGGGGGTCTTGCATTAAAAAAAAAAGATACAAAGCTTTGATGTTACTGAATTACAGTCGTGGATGAGACATCAACCAGCTCTTGCCTGGCTGGGTTGGTTAACGTTTAATCTCCGCGTGGGCTTCTGGGTGGGAAAGACAGGCTGACCCTCAGGACTGAGGCCTCAGTCACCCAATCCTGCTGGCCGGCTGACCTCATTCTTAAATCTTTTTTTTTTTTTTTTTTTGAGTTGGAGTCTCCCTCTGTCTCCCAGGCTGGAGGGCGGTGGCACAGTCCCAGTCACCACAGCCTCGACCCGCTGGGCTCTGGCGATCCTTCCGCCTTGGACCTCCAAGTAGCTGGAACTACAGGTGTGCACCACCATGCCCGGCTAATGTTTTGATTTATTGTAGAGACAAGGTCTCGCCAAGTTGCCCAGGCGGGTCTTGAACCCGTGGGCTCAGGCAATCCAAGTTCTTAAATCTTAAACCTTTAGGACCTTCCACGTGGGGCCCTTCGCCTCGGGAAACCGTTGGCCTGAACTTGACTGGTCCTGAGACTCAGTTGGTTCGGCTGAGGCCAGCTGTGAGACCTGGGCGGGTGGTGGGCGTGGGT
>NW_007113097.1:46142-52292 GCF_000164805.1 Carlito syrichta
CTGGTGAGCTCTGCCCCACCCCCCCGTGGGAACCATGGCTACCATTTCCTGACGTCTCTGAAGCCACTCGTGGGCCCGAGCTGAGCGGACGGGCAGGTGGGGGAAGTGTGATCCGGAATCCGAGGCCGGCCCATTTCTAAGCTCCATGAGAAGCGGGGTGAGGCCAGCCCTGACCCCTGTACCCACCTGGGCAGTGACTTTTACTGACAGCCGCTCCCGGCCTCCGAGGCCTGCTGTGTGCCGGCTCTGGGCGGGTCGCACAGCCTGTCCCCTCTAATTCACTCCTCATAGCAGCCCAAGGAGAGCAAGGATGCCGATTCCCTTAAATGTGGAAACTGAGGCTCAGAGACGGCAGGCGGCTAGCCCAAGGTCACCCAGCAGAGCCTGGATTCCAGCCAGACACTAAAGCCTGAGTTTTAGCCGATTCCCTGGGCAGCTGCTGTGTGGACTCCAGCCTGTCGGGGGCCGAATCCCGGCTGAAAGCTGGAATTCGCGATCTGGGTCAGAATTAGGGCCAGCCCGGAGTCACCTCCCAGAGCAGGAGAGGGGACCCGCTGAGTCAGTTCCGGAGAGACGTCTGAGACGTGCGGGAAGTGTGGGCGAGGTGTGGGTGGGTGTCTGGACCCTGGACTTCCGAGAATCTCCCCGGAGGGCTTGGGGCTCTCAGCCAGGGTGGCCGCCAGCCAGGAAGCCGGGGACTCGGGATTCTGGGCCTGGATTTCAAAGCTGGGGCTGCTTCCTTACTCTGCCTCTTCAGGCAGGAGCTCATTGTGAATTTTAAAATAGCAAGTAGAGAGCAACGGGAGATGCAAAGCGGGGAAGAGCCTGTCTGAACCAAAGCATGGCAGGCTGCGGGAGGAGCCTTGTTGGACCCAGTCTCAGCCCAGAGGTTGAATCTTCCCTGCAAAGGCTTGCACTTCAGGGCTGGGTGTGGTGGCTCACGCCTGTCATCCCAGCACTTTGGGAGGCTGAGGAGGGAGGCTCGCTTGAGGCCAGGAGCTCAAGACCAGCCTGGACAACATAGCAAGACCGTGTCTCTACAAGAAAAAAGAAAAAATAAGGTTTGCACTTCAGTCCTATGTTGGGCAAACACTGTCCTAATAGAGGAAGCCTGGACCTGGGACCCTAACCTCAAGTGGTGGCCTCCCCATTCTGGTCCCTGGTTTCTGGTCTATGCAATGGAGCGTTTTGACTGGGCGGGGCGGCTCACGCCTGTTATCCCCGCACTTTGGGAGGCTGAGGTGAGAGGACAGCCTGAGAACCGGGGGATCGAGACCAGCCTGGGCAACTTGGGGAGACCTCATCCCTACAAGAAATCAAAAAATTAGCTGGGTATGGTGGTGCATGCCTGTAGTTCCAGCCACTTGGGAGGCTGAGGCGGAAGGACCGCCTGAGCCCAGCAGGTCGAGGCTGCGGTGGCCGTGAGCATGCTACTGCCCTCCAGCCTGGGCAGCAGAATGAGACTCTGACTCAGGGGGGAAAAAAGGAGCTTTGTTGGTGTCTGCAAACCCCAGCATGTGTCAGAAGACACAGGGTGCTGGTTAAATGCAGGGTCCATTTTAAAATAAGCACCCCGGTGATCGGCCCTGGGGGCCGGGCCTCGTCTTGGCCATCTCTGGGCGAGAGGCAGCCGTTGAAATTCAAGGTGTCCAGGAAGAAATGTCTTTCCCTCTCCCCTTCCTCCTCCCATATGCTTCAACACGTTTTTTCTACTTCCCTGCCCTTTGCCTGTCGTGGACACCCCTCGGCTTTGCCTACAGCAGAAGGTCAAAGCTCCCGGATTTGCCAGAAGGCTCCCGGAATCTCCAACTGACTTCCCGCTTCCCGGCCAAGGAATTTGTAATTGGCATTTTCGGTTTTTCCAGGGCTGCTGGGGGCAGGGCTCGGTGCGGCCGCCCTGCCACCTGGCGGTCACTCCTGGGACTGCGGGGTTTCCAGAGCCAGGCACGTGCCGCCGGGTGCCCAACCCCAAGGGTCCTGGGCAGAGGTGGGAGTAGAGGGGCTTGGGAGGGAGGCGGGCCGCCCCACGCTCCAGTCGCCAGGCCCTCCGGGGCGACTCGCAAATTAACTCGGGTAAGGGGAGGCCCTGCTACCCAGAACCAGAATTGCCGTCGGAGTTGACGTTCCCAGCCAAGGTCTCCATCCGTGCCACCAAAGGGTGGCGGTCAGAGAATTCTAGGCAACTCACGGCCCTTGGCTGGACGGCTGTGCCCTCGTCTCTACGATGAGGCCTTTCCCTTACGGTGGCAAGATGACATGAGGCGGTGAGTGGGCCTGGCAATAGATATTCGCCGCAGCCATGCCCATCCTCATGGCCACCATCACCGTCCCCGCCATCACGCCCGAACCCTTGTTCTTCCGTTTTTTCTTTTCCAGCTGAAACCGCAGTGCTTGAGATCCAGCTGGGATCACAGGGGTTCCTTGTTCGGCTCCTCCCTCTAATCCTGGAAGAATCTGGAGCTGGCAGAAGGCAAGATACTTTCCTAAGTTCCTGCTGCAGTAGAGACAGTGCTCTCCGGGGTCTCGGACCCTGACTCCAGCTGGCTTTTTTCCCGTGCCTTGGTGAAGATGCCCAGTGAGCCATCAGAAAGTCCAAGAAACAGTAACCATAGAATATCAAATTACCTGGAGAACAGGCCTCAGCCCGCTGGGCAGGAGTGACGGGCGAGAAGGGCCGAACGGGATCTTATTTCTTCCGTCTTTACTTCCTCCGTGAGGGGCATAACTTTGGGGTCCTCCCCGCAACTCCCTGCCCAGAACGCCTCAAGCTTCAATCTCTTCTTTCTTCTCTTCAAGCGTAGAGCCCCGGGACCTTTTATGCATTACAAAAACTCACCTGCGAGCCTTCCTAAATTTACCTGTGTGCTTTTTTGCAGGGAGGAAGGATGAAGGGCACCTCCCTGACTCCACTTTCCTGTCTTTTCTTACAGCATGCATGTTGTAAAAATCACACTCATGTAAGGAAGGAAAGGAAAGCCCCTTTCTTCTGCCCTGGCCCCAACAATCCCACGCCCAGAGGAACCCAGGTAAACACCTTTTTCCACTTATTCCAAAATAGTCAACAGACGAGGGGGACCCGAAAAACCCCAGAATGTGTTTATAACAAACTGTGTATTTATTCTTACCTGTTTACACTTCAATCACCTTCAAGGTACTCTCTGTTTGATGCAATACACCGGTCGAGATGCTCTTTTCACTGCTCGGAACAGTTTTTAAGCTCATTGATTTTGATGTCCTTTGGTGCTTTTGCTGTTTTTTGTTTCACCTCTTCCACATCGGCCAAGCGTTTCTCTTTGAAAACTTTTTTTTCATCCGGGAAAACGAAAAGAAAAAGTCACTTGGAGCAAGATCCAGTGAACAGAGAGGGTGGGGTCTGGGGGTCATTGCCATTTGGGGTCAAAAACTGCTGAACAGTGTGGTGGGGGCAGGTGTGCTTGTAAACCACCCGTCACGAAATGGGCAGACGTGGAGAGAATCTCCAAAAAATTCACTGAAGCCAAACGCACTGATGCCGATGGGTTCCTAGAACTCACACCTAGCAGGGGAAACCTGGCCTACGAGGGACCTACCCTCCAAAAAATAATTCCGAGTTTTTTTGGGTCCCCCTCGTAAATGATTATAATTCGTTGTCTGTGCTTGAAAAAGCCCTAATATACATGGTGAACAGCCCAGATGACCGGGACGAGTGTCAGGTGACAAGTGACAGTCCTTTCCCCCCCATCCCCCCCAAACGCACCAGGGTACAGCCTTCCAGAAAAATCTCAATGCGTCTTCAAACATTATGCACAAAGTTTGAAGACGGTCAGATAGGTAGTAAATTCACGTAGTTCAAAAATAGAAAACAGCGTACGGAGAATACAGACTTTCTCCCACTCCACCTCCTTCCGCCCGCAGGGAACCGTTTTGAGTTTCTTGCGCATTCTTTCTGATTTTCTTCCCGAAAATATAAGCAAGGGTAAATGTGTGTTCTCATTTTACTCTTTTTATACAAAGGAGGTTTTCCCTTTGTGCTTTTTTCCCACCGCAGTACACCTGGGATGCCTCTCCTGCCTCTGAGAATGCCCATCACCGCCATCACTGCCATCCTCCCGTCACTACCACTGTCACCACCATGCCAACATTGTCAGTACACCTGGGACGCCTCTTCCACCTCCAAGAGTCCACCTTGCTGTTCGCGGATGTATCATAGTCCAGTGTATTTGTTTGCCATTATTTATTTCACCGGCCTCCCGTTCGCGGCCACTTGGATGGTGTCTAAAATGTCAGTGCTGTCAAAAAATGCTTGAATGGATAAGGCCGCCCGTATGCTCTTTCAAATGCGTGTTAGCATGGATGGGGGAGAACATTCTAGAAGTGGGATTGCTCTGCCGTAGGGGGACTGAGCTGTGGCTGTGAGCGGAAGCCTGTGTCCCACAAGGACATGCCACTTAATCCTGTCCCCAGCGCCCTAACTTTGACAGCTAGTGTCCCACGTGGGGGGAGTTTCCCCAATATCGGGGGTAAAAAATGGTGCCTCGGTGTGGCTTGATTTTGCATTTCTTTTCTTTTTTTTGAGTTGGAGTCTCATTCCACTGCCCAGACTGGAGTGCAGTGGCATGCTCACGGCCACCCCAGCGTCAACCCGCTGGGCTCTGGCGATTCTCCTGCCTCAGCCTCCCAAGTAGCTGGAACTACAGGCGCACGCCACCATGCCCAGTTAATTTTTTTATTTATTGTAGAGACGAGGTGTCATCAAGTTTCCTGGGCTGGTCTCAAACCCCTGGGTTCAGGCAATCCTCTCGCCTTGGCCTCCCAAAGTGCTGGGATTACAGGCTGAGCCACTGAACCCGGCCATGTATTTTATATATATATATCTATATATCTCTCTCTATATATATCTATCTTTTTTTTGAAAGCAAGATTTATTGAGAGGACAGAAAAGCTCCCACAGTGGGAGGGGACCCAAGGGGGCTGCCCTGCATTTATTTTCTTATGAGTGAATCTGAACATTATTGATTGATTTATTTTTATTTTCGAGTTGGAGTCTCACTCTGTTGCCCAGGCTGGAATGCAGTGGTGCAACCATGGCTCAGCACAGCCTCGACCTCCTGGGCACAGGTGACCCTTCCATCTCAGCCTCCCGAGTAGCGGGGATGACAGGCCCTCGCCCCCACCCCTGGCTAATTTTTTACTTTTTTGTAGAGGTGAGGTCTCACGATGTTGCCCAGGTTTGTCTTGAGCTCCTGGGCTCAAGTGACCTTCCTGCCTCAGTCTCCCAAAGTGCTGGGGTGGCAGGTGTGAGCCACCGCACCTAACCTCTGAGCATCTTTTAATGTATTTAAGACGTATTTGTATTTCATTTTTCTCTGAATTGTTCCCTTGAATCCTTTGCCTATTTCAATGGCAGTTTGTTTTTTCCTTACCAATTTCTATAAGCCCTTTATAGATTAAGGAGGTTGACTCTTTGCCGGCGATATTAACTGCAAATATGTTTCCCAGCTTCTTTTTCTTTCTTTCTTTCTTTTTTTGAGTTGGAGTCTCACTCCGTCGCCCAGACTGAGCACACTCCCGGCCACCGCAGCCTCACCCTGCTGGGCTCCGGCGATCCTTCCGCCTCAGCCTTCCAGGTAGCCGGAACTACAGGCGCGTGCTACCACGCCTGGCAAATCTTTGATTTACTGTAGAGACGAGGTCTTGCCAAGTTGCCCAGGTGGGTCTCGAACCCACGGGCTCAGGCAATCCCCTTGCTTCGGCCTCCCAAAATGTTGGGATGACAGGCTGAGCCACCGAGCCCGGCCCCAGCTTGTTTTTCAACAACTCATGTTGTCATCGATAATTATTTTGCACGTGGAATTTTTTTATAATTGAATTTTTTCCCTTTTCCAAAAAAATTTTTTAGAGTCAGGGTCTTGCTCTGCTGCCAGAGTAAAGTGCAGTGGCATGATCACAGCTCACTGCAATCTTGAACTCCTGGACTCAAGTGATCCTCCTGCCTTAGCCTCTGCAATAGCTGGGTCCTGGGGACCTAAGGTGAACTGGCAAAAGGTACATCCAACGTACACATGCAAAAAGTCGCGACAGCATTGTCTGATCAGACAATATCAGCTGGACCCAACACACATGGGACAAAGGCAGAAAATATAACTGGTGGGGGGGGGCGCAGAGAAGAGC
>NW_007113097.1:52312-54131 GCF_000164805.1 Carlito syrichta
AGGAAGAACAGCATGTGCAAAGGTCCTGGGACAGGAAGGGTGGGAGAAGAGGGTCTGAGCGCCAGGAGAGTGTCTGGGGCTGGAGGAACGTGTGGGCCTGGACTCAGAGGAGACGGGTCTGGAAAGAGGAAGCCAGTGAGAGGCTTTGCCTGGCTTAGCATGGGGCCTCAACTGGGAACAGACTGGGCTGGGCATGGCAAGGCGAGTGTGGACTCAACACGCTTGGAAGCAGTGACTCGACATGGCCTGCCCACAGAGTGGCCTGTGGCCCTGGCAAGGCCTCTCCGGCTCTTCCAGAGACCTTGATGGCGCGCATGGAGTTTCAGATCTTCAAGGCATCTCTTCTTGGCAAGGGCACAGTGCCCGCCTGCCAGCCCGCAGAGCGAGTCGGTCACATGCTGGATTAACCTTTAGCCTATTAACCACGAGTCGGCACCCCCTCCTTGCCACACGCCTTCCTCCAAGGTGCCCTCAGAGCTCCCTGGTTGGGCAGAGTTTTCCCAGCGTGGTCTCGAGGACAGCCACCCCTGGCCTGGCCCCGAGCTACGGTCACGGGCCAAGCACATGACTGAGGCTGCCTGGGAACCTTCACCTCCACCCAGAGTGAACTGTGGGAACTGTGGGTGTCGTGCTCAGGGTGGCACCATGAATGCTGTTGAGTCATTTGCCCCAGGAGCAGCTAAGGGTCCCCGGTGCCAGCCACGTGGGCATGCCCCACACAGCGGTCTCAGCGGTCACGGGGACCCTGAGGGACGTGAGGCCTGCTCCCCAGGCCCTCCGTGGGAGCCAGCCTCCACTTTCTGAAGAGGGGTCTCCCCTGCCCAAGCCCTCAAACTGCTGGGTGCTGTCCACAGCACCTTCCCTCTGGGGTGGCACTGAGCCCTGGCAGTGGGTGGGGTCAGGACCTCCCTGAGAGGCCACGGGCCCGCGCTGTTTCCTGTGGGGTCCCACATGTCCTCACCGCACCCACAGCTTGGCAACAGGGGGTCACAGAAAGCCATGGCTTCCCTCCACCCTTGATACTCAAAGTGTGGTCCGCAGACCGACAGGACCAGCATCCCTTGGGAGATCTTTTGAAATGCAGAGTCTCAGGCCCGACCTAGACCTCTGGAATCAACATCTGAAGTCATTAAGACCCTCCCAGCGCTTTGGGAGGCCGAGGCAGGAGGATCCCTGGAGGCCTGGGCAACACAGCCAGACCTCATCTCTGCAAAAAAAAAAAAAAAAAAAAAAATCAAAAAATGATCCAGGCGTGGTGTACACCTGTAGCCCCAGTTACGCTGGAGGCTGAGGTAGAAGGATCAGCCCAGGGGTTTGAGCCATGATCAGGCCACCACACTCCAGCCTGGACAACAGAGTGAGACTCCACCTAAAAAAAGAAAGACACCTTGACCTTCCTCCCCCAAGACCTTCTGCCTCCTCGACGGGGTTTCTGAGAGGGGTTTATGCTTATTCCCTGGCTGCCTCTCCATCCAGACATACGCTCCTCACAGATGAGAAAACATATCCCTAAACTCCCCAGAACCTGCGCCCTGCCTGTACACTGGTGGTGCCAACTCGGTGCTTTCTGAAAACACGAAGGGATGTGTGTCGCTAGGCGGGCTCATGGCGCACCGTGGCCATGTCCGTTTCCATTCTCTGCATCGTCAGGAAATGAACGATGCAAGGAGAGGAAAATGGCACGGGAGGGCAGAGACATGCTGCTCCGGCCAGAGCAAGAAAAAAGTGAAAAGAAAAGGCATCCATTACAAATATAGAGGCTGGCCGGGCTCGGTGGCTCAGCCTGTCATCCCAGCACTTTGGGAGGCCGAGGTGAGTG
>NW_007113097.1:54205-86194 GCF_000164805.1 Carlito syrichta
TATATATATATATATATATAGAGAGAGAGAGAGAGAGAGAGAGAGAGAGAGAGAGGCTGGGTGCAGTGACTCACACCAATAATCCCAGCACTTGGGGAGGCCAAGGAGGGAGGATCGCTTGAGGCCAGGAGTCTGAGAACAGTCTGAGCAAAAAAAAAAAAAAGACCAGGTATGGTGGTGTGCACCTGTGGTCCTGGCTACCTGGGAGGATGAGGAGGGAGGATGGCTTGAGGCCAGGAGTTTGAGAACAGCCTGAGCAATTTGGTGAGATCCCACCGTTACCAAAAAAGATCCCGCCTTTAAGGAGCCTGGCGGGTGACAGTGCCCGAAAGGCTCAGGAACCCGAGACCCTGGTGACACGGGTCTCCCGGCACTTGCCATCTGGTTCCTCAGGGGCCCAGAGGTGGGCTCGGGCTTCAAGGGGCTGAAACAGTCCTCACTGGTCCCTTCTTCCTTCCTAGAACCAAGTGAATTGAGAAAGGAAAGAGTTTGAAAACCCCAAAGCGGCCCAGGGAAACTGAGAAAATGTGAACTAAGAGAGGAGTTCACCTAAGAGACACAGATCATGGAGCTGCCGGACAAAGAAGCCACAGATAAGGGTCCCCATATGGGAGAAAAAAACAAGCCCTCCAAACCCATGAGCTGCATGGTGGCTCACGCCTGTAATCCCAGCACTCTGGGAGGCTGAGGCGGGAGGATTGCTGGAGGCCAGGAGTTTGAGATCAGCCTGGGCAACATAGTGAGACCTCGTCTCTGCCAAAACATAAATAAATAAAATAGAATAAAATAAATTTTTAGGCTGGGCGCGGTGGCTCAAGCCTGCGATCCCAGCACTTTGGGAGGCCGAGGAGAGAGGATTGCCTGAGCCCGTGGGTTCAGGTTCAGCCTGGACAACATGGTGAGACCTCGTCTCTACAATAAATCAAAAAATTAACCAGGCGTAGTAGTGCACGCCTATAGTTCCAGCTACTTGGAAGGCTGAGGCGGAAGGATCACTGGAGCCCAGCAGGTTGACGCTGGGGTGGCTGTGAGTGTGCCCCTGCTCTCCAGCCTGGGTGGCGGAGTGAGACTCCAACTCAAAATAAATAAACAAATATTTTTAAAAAATCAGTCGGATGTGGTGGCGGACACCGTTTGTCCCAGCTACTCAGGAGGCCGAGGTGGAAGGATGGCCTGAGCCCAGGAGGTCGAGGCTACAGGGTGCCATGATCATGCCACGATGCCCCAGCCTGAGTGACAGAGTGAGACCCTAACTAAAAAAAAAAAACAAAAACAAACAAAAAAAAAAACCTAAGCATTTCTAAACAGCACCGGGTGAGGGGTGGAGGGGTGGAGACAGGCCAAGGGTGTTGGGGAAATTAGTAGAAGGGGAATGACTGATTAGCTGTGCCCTCTAGCCCGGAATCCAACATTTGCCCAGAGAACAGAGCAGTATCCCTGGCAAGGTAAGGGTCCCATGGGACCCCCTGTCGTCTTCAAATATTAGCAGATAACCAAGAAACACCAGTAATACATGGAATTCCAATTCACCAAAAGAGACACCAATCTCAAGCAACGAAGAGGTAGTTGGTCTGGGCACGATAGCTCGAGCCTATAATCCCAGCAATTTGGGAGGCTGAGGTGGAAGGATCCTTTGAGCCTGGGAGTTCAGACCAGCCTGGACAACATAGCAAGAGCTCGTCTCCACAAAAAAATAAAAAACTTAGCCAGGCGTGGTGACACACACCTGTATTTCCAGCTACTTGGGAGGCTGAGGCAGAAGGATCGCCTGAGCCCAGGAGGATGAGGCTGCAGTGAGCTGTGAGCGTGCCACTGAACTCTAGCCTGGGATACAGAGTGAGACTCAGACTCAAAAAATTAAAATTCGAAACGAGGTAGATAAAGTAATGCAGTAAACAGAAGAAAAAGGTAAAATAAGTTCAATTTATATTTCTAGAGAAGTTTGAGAACATATCTATTTAGGAAAAAAAAAAGGTTTCTGGGAAAAGGGAACATTTTCAGTTTGGAAATGACAACCATGACTGACAAATTCTGAAATTGCTGATGAATGGGCTGAGCAGTGAGGTGGATTCAGTGACCTGGACGTTCAAGATAAGGGAGTTTCTCAGAACACAGAAGGGACAGAGAGACAAAAAATATGAACAAAAAAACTGCAAGACGTGGAAGGTAGATGGAAGCATTTCAACCTCTGCCTCAAGTGGAGAAAACATCAAACACAGGTTGAAATAGTAGAAAAAAATAAGAGAAGGAAAAGATTGTAACGTTTCCAAAATTGTTGAGATGCAATAGTGAAAAATTGAGACACACGCCTGGTGAACTGTCTAAACTCCAAAAACAGAGGTGGGTTTGTACATTAAGTTTCCACCAAAACTCTTGCTATTTATAGGTGACCTTGTCCTTCACCTATTTTTCCTTTCTTCCTCCTTTCCTCCCTCCCTTCTTCCCTCCCTCCCTCCCTCCCTGTCTCTCTCTCTCTTTCTTTCTTTCTTTTTCTTTCTTTCTTTCTTTTCTTTCTTTCAAGTTGGAGTCTCACTCTGTCACCCAGGCTGGAGTGCAGTGGCATGATCACAGCTCACGGCCGCCTTAACCTCCTGGGCTCAGGTGATTCTCCCACCACAGCCTCCCAAGTAGCTGGGGCTAGGGCTACAGATGTGCATCACCATGCCCAGCTAATTTTTTTTTATTTGTTGTAGTGATGAGTTTTCACTGTGTTGCCTAGGCTGGTCTTGAACTTCTGGGCTCAAGTGATCCTTCTGCCTCAGCCTCCCAAAGCGCTTGAGCCACTGTGCCTGGCCTCCACTCATTATTTCAATCAGCAAATCTTTACCGAAGATGTGGGCACTGTGCCGATTTCCATGGGATGGAAAGAGGGAAGGGAACTGACACAGACCCTGACCTCACAAGGCCCGGTCTAAGGGGGAACGGAGGAGAAACAGCAGACTCCATCAGAGGCATCACAGCCAGGCTGTCCAGTTTGAATCTGGTTCTACCGCTGTCAGCTCTGTGACCTTGGGCGAGTGACTTATCCTCTCTGTGCCTCCGTTTCCTTCCATGTAAAATGCATAATAGTAGTTCCCATCTCATGGGTTGTTTTGAGGATGTAGTTGCCACCCAGGACAGTGACCACACAGAATAAAAGTAATCACTACATAAGTATTTGATAAATACATTTTATAAGGATGTGGTAAATACAGAAAGATGGTGATATGAGGAGGACTGATTTTTTTAAAGCCCAGAATTTATTTTATAAAAAATTATAAACTGGGTGCCGTGGCTCACACCTATAATCCCAGCACTTTGGGAGGCCGAGGTGGGAGGATGGACTGAGCCCGTGGGTTCGAGACCAGCCTGGGCAACTTGGCGAGACCTCGTCTCTACCATAAATCAAAATGAGCCGGGCGTGGTAGCGCGCGCCTGTAGTTCCAGCTACTTGGAAGGTTGAGGCGGAAGGATCGCCGGAGCCCAGCAGGTCGAGGCTGCGGTGGCCGGGAGCAGCCACTGCGCTCCAGTCTGAGTCACAGAGTGACACTTCAATTAAAAAAAAAAAAAAGCCAGGCTCGGTGGCTCAGCCTGTCATCCCAGCACTTTGGGAGGCCAAGGCGAGTGTATTACCTGAGCCCATGGGTCTGAGACCAGCCTGGGCATTTTGGTGAGACCTCATCTCTACGGTAAGTCAAGAAAAAATTATCCAGGTGTGGTGGCGCGTGCCTGTAGTTCCAGCTACTGGAAGGCTGAGACAGAAGGATCGCTTGAGCCCGGCAGGTCGAGGCTGCGGTGACCGTGAATGTGCCACTGCCCTCCAGCCTGGGTGACAGAGTGAGACTCTGACTCAAAAAAATACAGATTTATTCTTACGTGTATAAACTTCAGGCACCTTCCAACTACTCTCTCTTGGATGCAATACACCTACCAAGACGCTTTTTCCGCTACTCAAAACAGTTTTTGAGCCCATCCATTTTGACGCCTTGGAGCGCTTCAACCATTTTTTGTTTCACCTCTTCCACATCAGCAGAACGTTTCCTTTTGAGAACTTTTTTCATCTGGAGAAACAAAAAGAAGTTACTTGGGGTGAGACCGGCCGAATAGGGAGGGTGGGCATGGGGTCATGCCCTTTCGGGTCCAAAACTGATCAGCAGGGCAAGCCCCTCAGGTCCCCTCCCACCGTGGGAGCTTTTTCCGTCCTCTTGATAAATCCTGCTTTAGAAAAACAAAAACCGCTGAATATTCAGCACTGGGTGGGTAGGTGCATCATAAATCACCCGTCATGAGATGGACAAACATGTTGAAATAGTCTAAGAAAAAAAATAAACCACCGAAGCCAAACGCAGCCTCTCTCAACTGCGATGGATTCACGGATGCCAATGGGCTCCTAGAACACTGACCTTGCAGAAAAGCCTGGACTACAAGGTCCCCACCCTCCAAAAAATAATTCCAGGTCCTGGGGGGGAGGGTCCTTCTTCATAAATGCTATAGGTCAGGGGTATGGGGGGGATAAAAGAGACGCCTGGCCCTCCTCGAGGTCCTACTCGGCCAGGCTGGGGCACGACCTCACTGTAAGAAGTTTCCAGACCCAAGTCCTCTTGAACTGGCACCGCCTCCCGGGGGCCAGGGCCCGTGCTGCCCACCCGGGTACGCGAGGCAGTTGCCCCCGGCCCCAGCTTGTCACTCCCTGTCCGGGTGACGCTGACGAGAGCCACAGTGTCACCAGTGCCTGGAGGAAGCCGCCCAGCACACCAGATATTTCACATCGTGTTAGATGTCTCTGCTTATCCTCAGTCTGATTTCTTCCCAGCACCTCACCCTTCCCTGGCCCCCCAGGCCGCAGGCCAGGGCCAGTCTGTGGGCAGGGAGGGCCCTGACGGACGCAGGGGTGTGGGAGGCCGCTGTGTCCTTCTGGAAGGGCGACAGAGGAAACAGCTGTGAGACGGGCAGGGACGGGGGTCCAGGCTGTGCTCCGTCCTCACCCCTGGTCTCAGGGACAGGGGCGTGGGTGTGTGGAAATGCCACTCTGGGTGGGATCCTGGCGGTGGGAGGCCGGAATCTTGGTCTCCATAGGACAAAAATGGGGCTCACCCGACCATTCTTCCCTCGAAGGGCTCTGCTTCCACTTCCCCCTGCTTCTGGCATGGTGACTGCAAAAACAAACTCTCCTGGGCTGGGCACGGGGTCAGGGGACCTGCAGTCCCGCTTGGAGGCTCTGGGCCAGCCCAGGGATGGGCGGGTCCCATCACGCGTGGGATGACCTGACCCCTCAGCTCACTGAGGCCTTGGATCATGGACTGCAGCCCCCCAAGCGGGGTTCCCCTTGGGGTAGGGGGCATCTACCCCACCGGACATCCCAGAACCTGGAGCCTGGGGGACAGGTGGACCCCGAGAGCCTCTCAGGAGACCAAGGACGGGACACCCCCGCCCGGAGGACTCCAGCACCTCCAGGCTTTCTCTGTGGTCACGAGGGAGCTCCCTCCCCCTGGATCTTGCTACCAGGACCTGGCCCCTACACTTCCGCATGCACCTGAGCCCTTCTCCCCGGCACCGTGCTCATCATCCTGGGTGATGTCGCCCTCAGTCCCAGGGAGAAGAGCTGGCAGTGCCGGGAAGGACGCGGCTGATGATGGAGGGGGAGGGGTGACGAGCTCTCCAGGGACCCTCAGATCAGAACTGTAGCCAGGATGTTTCCCACAAGCGTCTGTCTGGCTTCCCCCATGCCCCCCGCCATCGTCCTACAAGGAGAGGCAGGAACGGTCTCCAATGCCCCACCCCGCAAGGGAGCCTGGCTGCGCCTGCTTCATGCTCCAGTGACCAGGACTCCCCTCATTCTGCTCTGTGACGGTCACACTCTGTGCTGTCAACCTTCCCAGGCCTGAGGAGGGGATTTCCACTGGGAGGGGATTTCCACCCCAAGGACCTTAGGTCTCCTGGGTCCCCACACGGCGGGGGTGGGGTTGGTGCTGCAGCCCCCAAGGCAGTTAATGGTGACAGCCTTCAGAGACTGCAGGCGGCCAGCACCGGGCCGGGCAAAGGCCTGGCCAGAAGCTTGCAATGCTGCCGGGGTGCAATCTGAAATTGCAGCGATGACACGGCACAGCTGAGCCTGAGGCCTAAGACGCTGGGACTGCGGTGGCAGCTCTCAGTAGAGACTTCAGAGCAGACCAGCTGGGTTTGCTTGGCTCTTGGCTGGGTGTGGTGACTCACACCTGCAATCCCCGCACTCTGGGAGGCCAAGGTGGGAGGATCAAGTGATGACTGGAATTCGAGACCAGCCTGGGAAACGTGGTGAGACCTCATTTCTACGAGAATAAAAAACAAAAATAAATAAAATAAAGCGGCTGGACGCAGTGGCTCACACCTGTAATCCCAGCACTTTGGGAGGCCGAGGTGGGAGGATGGAGTGATGACCAGAATTTGAGACCAGCCCAGGAAACATGGTGAGACTTCATCTCTACAAAAATAAAAAACAAAAATAAATAAAATAAAGTGGCCGGGCGCAGCGGCTCACACCTATAATCCCAGCACTTTGGGAGGCCAAGGTGAGAGGACAGCCTGAGCCCGCGGATTTGAGACCTCCCTGGGCAACTAGGCGAGACCTCATCTCTACAATAATCCAAAAAATTAGCCGGGTGTGGTGGTGCGTACCTGTAGCTCCAGCTATCTGGAAGGCTGGGGCGGAAGGATCACCTGAGCCCAGCAGGTTGAGGCTGCAGTGGCCGGGAGCATGCCACGGCACTCCAACCTGGAGTGCAGGCAAATAAAATAAAATAATAAAATAAAATAAAATAGCGCCGTGTACTGGAGGACCCCCCGCCAAATCCCAGAATTATATTTTGAAGGGCAGGCCCCTTGCTAGGTAAGTGTTCTGGGAACCCATTGGCACCAGTGTACCAGCTAGTGTTGTTGTAAGAGGCTGCATTTGGCTTCAGTGATTTTTTTTGGAGATTCTTTCAATGTGTTTGCCCACTCCCTGATGGGTGACTTACGAGCGCAGCTGCCCACACCGCACTGAGCGTTCCCCCAGTTTTTGGCCCCAAACAGCATGACCCCCGTGCCCCGCCTTCCCTATCCAGCCGGTCTCACTCCGAATGACTTTTTTTTTGTTTCCCAGATGAAAAAAGTCCCCAAAGGGAAATGTGTCGCCCATGTGGAAGAGGTGAAACAGAAAACGGCAGAAACACTCAAAGGTGTCAAAATGGACGTGTTCAAAAACTGTTTTGAGCCTTGGAAAAAGCATCTCGGTAGGCGTATTGCTTCCAACAGAGAGTCATCGGAAGGTGGCTGAAGCTTAAACATATAAGAATAAATACACAATTTTTAATAAATAAATTCCAGGGATTTGGGGGGGATCCCCCCAGATATACATCAACACACCTTCCAGAGTTCCAGAACCCTCTAGGTCCTGTGATCCTGTTCCAGCTGAACACCTTCGCCTGCCAAGGTTCCTGGCTAAGGCCCATGTCCTCTTTGCTTTAAGGAATCGGGTGTTCCCAGGGGTTAGAAAGACTCTCCTGCTTAAGCTAATGAGGAGGACGGAAAGAAAAGAGAAAAGAAATAAGTCTCCCCCAACGTGAGGGCACCCTGAACTCCCCCAGCCGCCGCCGGGACTGATCACTGCCCCCTGGGACTGTGCCCCACACCCCGGGGAGTCAGTAAGGACCAGCTCCCAACAGCCAGGCCCTAGGCCGGGACAGACCTCACTTGAGGGGGACAGAAGGAGAGACTGGGACGGGTGGGACAGCCGGGCTTGTCTACCTTGGGCCGTCTGGTGGTTGCAGGCCCAGTGTCCAGCTTGGCTGGAGGGGACACATGGGCTCCGGGACCTGGCAAATCAGAGCTGGTCCCCTGCCCTGAACTCTGAGCACCCTGGGATATGAAGTCACAGAGTGCTCAGACCTCCTAAGACCTCAGGCCCGCCACCAGGGTAGTGAAATAGGGACCGAACGTTTCACTCACAGACACTGACACCAAAAGTACAAGTTATAAAAAGGAGAGGTTTATTAGTCAAGAGCCGGCCGGCAACCACTTGCTTACTGGACATGCCAGTCCCACAGCAAGGGCCCCCATTTGCTGTTGGGGCTTGCTTAAATGGGGCAAAACCACATTGGGACTTTCCAAGTGGGTCAAACCGCAACATCCTGGAAGCCTAGGTACTTTCTAAGTAATGCTAGCCGGGTTCACAGAAGCGGAAAAAAGCCGCAAGGTTTACAGAAGCGAAAAAAAAAAAAGCTGTTAAACAGTTTAACCTAGCCAACAGGTGCTGTTGCCAGTTTCCAGAAAGGGAAACTTTTAACTGTGTAAAGGTTGAGTACATGCTTAGCCTAATTTTTGACATTTTAGGTGACTTTTTAATCCCCCTTTCACATTCCCCCCTTTCAGTTGTTCCTGGAGTTAAATTATTGACTTCTTATATAAGGGATTATATTGGGTTCTGAGGACCATTGATTTTACTGATGACACATTATTTTCAACATAACCAAGGAGGCTTTCAACTAAGTAAGGCCCTACTGTTATACCTATTAGGAGCAAGAGGAGAGGCCCTGCCACTGCCAAGATCAGGGTTATGAGCCAGGGGGACCAAGAGAAGAGGGACTGATACCAATTTTCTGAGGCTTGTCTTTGCAGCTCTCTTTGTTTTAGATTTTTTTTTTAACCAGGGCAAGAGTGTCTCAGATGACCTCGGATTGGTTAGCATAGAAATAGCATGTTTCTCCCGGGGCCATGCATAGCCCTCCCGGCTTCATGAAGAGGAGATTAAGTCCCCTCCTGTTTTGGAGCACAACCTCGACTAAGGAATTAACTTGCTCTTCTAGGCGGGATGTGCTCGACTCCAGGAGTCCTAGGTTCTTATCAACATGTTTACTTAGTTCCTTGAGGTTTTGGTCCCCAACGACCAGAGAAGCTGTACTTATTGCCATGGACACTGCAATTTCTAGGTTAATGAGGAGGGGCACTAATATGGGGACCTGCTTGGATCGCCCGCGGCCTGAAAGTCCAAGGTGTTTTCATCTCTCTGTTCCTTCATAGATATATACCTGGGGTAGTATATGCACTAAGATACAGATTTCTGCGGTGTCCCTGAAGTATTTTAAGGCAATACAGGGTGTTATACCTTGCGTACAAGCAAACCAGGTGGTGGGGGGTGCAACAGCCATGTGGAGGTTTTTGGAGGTTTTTGAACTGGGGATACTTATTACGGAAGCGGTGTCACACAACATTTGGTAGGGAGAATTACTTATATGATAAGAGGGAGAATGGAGACAAGTTCCATGTTCTTGGAGATCTCCCAGAGTAAGGGCTGAGTTCTGTCCCCAGGGACATAGTTTTAATGACTGAGCTATAGCGAGATCAAGAATGTGTACATGCTTTTCTGTGTTGTCTATTGAGGAGTTCACTGCAGTTCCTACGTAATAAGGGGATCGAGGGTCTAGGCATAGCCAGCAGTTATTTGTTACTTCAGGACGAGTGGCATTTGCAAACCAGTAAACAGCAGATAGCACAGGGAGGAAATGATTTTCATTTCTGGGCGCTAATGCGGTGGGTAGGAGAGCCGGACCTGCCCCTGAAATTGCAGGGTAGGTAGAACCAGACGCCTGGGGCGGTTGGATTGGGGGGCGTTCAGAAGATTCAGGTTTTTGGAGAATCAAGTTGCTGTTGAGATCCATAGGATTTAGGGTGTGGGGGAGGGCCTGCCTTTGAATAGGAAACAGCATGCCAGGTTCGGGTCCTTCAACATACATTCTGAGCCCCCTTGTTTTACCCGTTTCCTATACCTGGCGGATGCTGAGGGCATACCAAAGTATTATAGTGAGTCTAAGTGGGTTGCATGTTTGTATTTGGCTGCATTGGGAAGCAGACTTTTTCCTGTGTGGGCTTATGTAGGGGTCTCGGTTTTTCCAAGGAGCAATAGTTTCGCACCTCCATGCAGCCCAGTGGTATCATCCTGCTTTGTGGCAACGGGCTGGTCCCGATGCCGGGCAAGCATAAAAACCAACAGATTTAAGTCCTTTTTCATAAACTAAGGTGCCGCATTCATCAGTGTGTGTGCCCCCAAGGGTTAGACCTGGTCATAATTTACAAAGGTCAAAATTAAAGACAGGCTGCCTGTTTCCTTTGTAGGTGGCAATTACGGTCCCAGTGATGGTATTTCTCAGTTCCCAGGAATAGTTCCCTGGAGTATAGGGATTACGTGGGTTAGGCCAATAGACCTCAAGCTGGGGAATGTATGCAAGGAATATGATTAAGATACCAGGCCTGCGAAAGTCTTATCTTTAGAGGATCTTCTCCAGTGGCTGGTTTGATGACTTTCCATGTCTCCAGGGGTGCAGTGGTGGCTGCCCTTACTTGTGAATGATGAATCCAGAGGTGAACACCACTGACTTTGACGGCCGTAGTAGTAAGGATTACCATGTGGGGCCCTTTTTACCTTGGGGTGAGGGCCTCAGCTTTGTGTCGTTTTATCCAGACTGGTCACTGGGCTGGTATGGGTGTGGATGTTCCGGAACCGGTTTCTGGAAGCCTGCCTGCATGGTTTTAGTGACAGCTTGCTGAACTCTTTGAAGAGCCTGCAGTGACTGAAGCAAATTATGGTTAGACAGTTCTAGTGCTTTTTCCAGTCCAATTTCTGGAAGTAACAGCGGGGGCCATCCAAATAGAATTTCGAAGGGGGTTAGACCCTTGATGTAGGGGTACACCTGGCCCTTAAGAGGGCAGAGGAAGGAATGTTACCCAACCTTCGCCAGTCTCCAGGGTTAATTTGGTCAAGGTTTTTTTAAGCGTCCGATTTATTCTTTCTACCTGTCCTGAACTCTGGGGATGATAAGTACAATGTAAGTTCCAATTTATCCCCAAGGTTTCTGTAATACCTTCAGTAAGTTTAGAAATAAATGCTGGGCCATTATCTGAGCCTATTGAGAGAGGTAGACCACATCTTGGTATGATGTTGTTTAAGAGTTTATTTACTGTTATAGAAGCAGTTTCAGTTTTTGTAGGAAATGCCTCGACCCATCCCGAGAAGGTGTCTACCAAGACCAATAGGTATTTATATCCATATTGCCCAGATTTGATTTCTGTAAAGTCTATTTCCCAATGTCTCCTGGGGGTTAGTTCCCTATCTCGGACTCCTTGAGTGGATACACTGACCTTAGCGTTACTAGTCTGCTGGCATGACACGCAGCCTTGAATGAGCTCCTGGGTGAGCTGGTCCAGATGAGGGAGATAGAATTCTTTTCTCACAAGTTTGGTTAGTTTTGTCCTCCCCAAATGAATACCTTGGTGGAGCTGCCTTAGGATTTGTTGTTGTCCCAGGACTCGAGGAAGGAAGGTTCTGTCCTCCTGAAGTTGAAGTCATCCATCTGGGTTTGAGGTTGTCTGCAATTTTTGTGTAGTGAGGAGGTCCTCTTCTGTACATTTTGGGAGTTTACATAGAACCGGAGGAGGCAGCACCAGCAGGCAGGTGGTTCTGCGGTAAGCAACTTCTCTGGCTGCTTGATCTGCTTTTCTATTTCTTATTGCCTTTTTGAGTTTCTTTTTTGGTGACCCAGGCAATGGATGATGGCGACTTGTTTGGGGGCCTATATTACTGCCAGGAGGTCTAGGACCTCCGCTTTATTTTTTATAGTTTTCCCCTCTGCAGTGAGCAATCCCCGCTCCCTGTAAATTGGCCCACGAACGTGTGCAGTTGCAAATGCGTACCTGCTGCCAGTGTAGATGTTGACAACTTTTCCTTTACCTGCTTTTAGGGCCTCGGTTAAGGCAATCAGTTCTGCTTTTTGGGCCAATGTTCCTTGTAGAAGAGGCTCAGTTCAAACAGTTCCCTGTAGAGTGACCACCGCTGCTCCAGCATACCTTGCCTCATTCTGGATGAAACTGCTGCCATCCGAGAAAAGCGTCAGGTTGGGGCTTGTTCTTGGGACATCGATTAGGTCCCAGCGCAGCTTCTGAAACTCAGTTGTTTTGTAACAACAATGCGGCAGCCCTGTGGAACCTCCCTCCGGTAGTAAAGTTGCGGGGTTTAAGCTGGGGGTATGCTGGAACTTGATGCGGGGTTGATCTAAAAGCAGCACTTGATAATGGGTTATTAAGGCGTTTGACATCCTTTGTCAGGGGCCCCTCAGAGTAAAGACTCCACTGCATGCGGGGCCGTGGCAGTCAGATTCTGTCCCAATGTTAGTTTGCCTGAGTCCTTTACTAACATGGCAATGGCTGCTATAACCCGCAAGCAGGGCAGTCAGCCTGAGGCTACTGGGTCCAGTTTTTTTGACAGGGAGGCAACCGGCCTGTTCCATGGGCCAAGATTTTTGGTTAGGACCCCCTGGGCGATGCCTCCTCTTTCATCTACATAAAGGTGGAAAGGTTTTTCAATATCCGGCAAGGCCAGGGCCAGAGCTGAGTGAGACCAGGGCATTTTTAAGGGCTTGGAAAGCTTTGTCCCCCTCTGGTTTCCATTTAAAATTAACCTCTGGTCCCTTGGTTATTTCGTAGAGGGGTTTTGCGAGTGCAAACTTAGTGATCCATAGTTGGCAGCATCCTACAGCTCTCAAGAATTCCTGGACCTGCCTTTTGCTTCCTGGGGCCGGGATGCCTACTATAACCTGAGTGTGCTGGGCAGTCAGGAATTTTTTGTCTTCTTTGAGGTTATATCCAAGGTATGTGGCTACAGTTACACAGAGCTGAGCCTTTTTTGTTGACACCCGATAGCCCAGAGTCTGAAGTTCTTTAAGCAGGTGCCTGGTGGCATGCAGGCACTCACCTTCTGATGTAGCTGTGATGAACAGATTATCTACATACTGTAGCAGAGTCACTTCAGGGTGCTGTTGCTGGAAAGCTTGGAGGTCCTGGCGGAGGACTTCATCGAACAGCATGGGAGAGCTTTTAAATCCTTGTGGGAGTTGTGTCCAGGTTAGCTGGCCATTTTCCCCTTTTTCAGGGTCTGTCCATTCAAAGGCATACAAGGGTTGGCCCTACTTAGCCAATGGGATGTTGAAGAAGGCATCCTTAAGGTTCAGGACAGTGTATACCAGCCTCTCTGGAGTTAACCTGCTGAGGAGGGTGTACGGGTTGGGGACTAGGGATGGATATCCTCTACTTGTCTGTCGACCTTCCTGTGGTCCTGGAAAGGGCGGGAGTCTCCCGTGCCTGCCTTTTTGACAGGAAGAAGCAGGTTGTTCCAGGATGAGTGGCACGGCACTAGGATTTCAGTTTCCCGGAGACGCTGGACGTGGATTGCTATGCCTTTTGGGGCCTCTGGGAATATAGGGTACTGTTCTACCCTAATGGGCATTGCCTGACTTTTGAGCTGTACAACAACTGGCGGTTGATGGGTTGCCAGCCCAGGGGGGTTAATTCGGCCCAGACTTGGGGAAACTCAGTCTGCAGCTGAGCCAGCAGTATGGCGTTTGAAGAGCCAAGAGAGGCCCCACCTTCTGTTAACATGTCTTCCTCATTTAGGGGAACAGTAACAAGCATTTTTGATGCCTCTGATGGGTTGAGGCTTACTGCCACCGTGGTTTCCTCAAAACCGATGTTGGCCTTAAGCTTGTGTAAGTGGTCATGTCCCAGGAGTGGGTACGGGCAGTCTGGCATTACTAGGAATGAATGAGTTACTTCCCCTTTTCCCAAATTTATTGTTCTTTTGGTGGTCTAGGGGCATAATTGAGTCCCAGTTGCCCCCTAAACCAAGGAATGCTTATTCTGAAGTGGGCTGTTGTACTTTTGGAGGACTGAATGCTCAGCCCCTGTGTCCACTAAGAAGTGGACAGGGCTTTCCTCCACTGTAAGTTTCACCCTGGGCTCCGGGGGGGAATTGACAGAGCCCTGGCTCGCCAGTCAGTTTGTAATTGTAACACAGGAGTAGATTTTGATGGGCATCCCCCCCAGAGGGCATTCTTGTGGTCAGCGTGGCCTGTCTGAGCAGTCTTTTACGCAGTGCCCAATTTTTTTACAGTAGGCGCATTGATTTTTTGCTAGTGGAGTTTTTTGCCTGGTGCTGGTTCCTCTTTTCCCTGTTGGCTGCTTGGGTTTAACTTCCTGTAAGGCTGCTGCTACTACTTTGGCCATCTCTTTGGTTTGTTGGTCTTCAAGCAAGTCCCTGTTATTATAGATCTTCTGAGCTACCTCAGTTAACTCTGATAAACTTTTTCCTTCAAATCCTTCAATTTTCTGCAATTTCTTTCTTATATCAGGGACCGACTGGGAGACAAAGGCTATAACTAAAGCCCTCCGATTTTCTAGAGCCTCTGAGTTTATGGGGGTATACATCTGATAGGCCTCCATAAGGCATTCCAGAAAAGCTGTGGGAGATTCCTGTGGGCCCTGAATCACCTCACTTACCTTAGACAAATTTGTGGGTTGCCTGGTGGCAGCCTGGAAACCTCCCATTAGAGTCCAGTGATAGGTGGTTAGATACTTCCTACCATGATTGGTGTTTGGGTTCCAATTAGGCTTCTCAGCAGGGAAGACACGATCCACACAGGCCTGCTCTGCTGGCCTGCGGTCCGGTCACAAGACCAATTTTCTTGCCTCCTAATGTATTCCTTCTTTTTCCTCTGCAGTGAAAAGGACTTGGAGGAGCTGTTGGCAGTCATCCCAAGTGAGCTGGTGGATGAAGAAAATAGTTTCTAAAAGGTCTATGAAGCCGTGAGGTTTTTGAGAGAATGCCGGGTTTTGGTGCTTCTGATTGTATAGGTCACTAGTAGAGAAAGGGACATAAACCATAAAGGGCTGGCCTCCTGAACCTCCTGCGTCTAGTCGTGGGGCCTGTCTCAGGGGGCGGACTATGGAAGTTTGTGGTTCTGCATTCCCCAAAGACGAGTCGGGGCTGGTTGGTTTATCAGGGGTGGTTGGGCCCTCAGGAGACACATGGGGAAGAGGGTGATAAGGGGGCTAATACGAGGACCCACTCCTGGTGAGTGACAGGTTGAGAACCTTGTTGGCTCCCTGCTCCCGCTCAGATGTAGAGTAGGGTGGGGGAATGTTATCATCCTCCGGTGGGTTCTGGAGAATCAGAGGTTTGGCTTTTGGAGTTTTCTGTAGGGTTAAAACACGAGAAGAATTAGCTTTCTTTTTGGCTTTCTTCATCCATGATGGCTGCTGCATCACCAGGAGGTACCAGGCAGTGATGTATGGGATCTGGTCTGGGTGGCGTCGATAGACAAACTGTCGGAGGTTCCCCACTATGGCAGGGTTGAATGTCCCCCCCGACGGCCAGTCGCAATTAGGAAATGTGGGCCATTCGAGGGAACAAAAGGTGGTTAGGTTTCCTCGGTTTACCTGATAATCCGACTGCTGTGCCGCTCCTTGGAAATCCTTGGAGTGGCATAAAACCAGTTGCAGAGGGTGTCAGACTTAGAGCACGGCTGCCCCATAATATCAACAACAATGACAGACACAACAGTGACTAACACCGAACAAGTAAAGGCAATAACACAAACTGAACAGACAGACCTAACTGCCCGAGGGCAATGCCGGAGGGCCCAGTGACATCTTACTGGGACCTCGAACCCAGGAATCAGCACTGCATGCAGCTTTCCTGCGGGTCCAGCCAGAAGTGCACACAAATAGAACAGGAACTTGACTCACCTCTCGGAGGGCTCTGGGGACGTTGTGAGTCTGCCAGAGACGACAGTCAGCTGTTTGCGAGTTCACAGACTCACCAGGCCCAGTGAACACTGAGGTTCACGGGTACGCAGACCCACAAGGTCAGCTGGTGATTGGGGCTGGGGATTAAGCTCTCGGATCTCCCGGACAAGCCCCAATGAAATAGGGACCGAGCGCTTAATTCACAGACACCGACACCAAAAATACAAGTTATAAAAAGGAGAGGTTTACTAGCCAAGCGCCGGCTGGCGACCACTTGCCTGCTGGACATGCCAGTCCCACAGCAAGGGCCCCCATTTGCTGTAGGGGCTTGCTTAAATGGGGCAAAACCACATTGGGACTTTCCAAGTGGGCCAAATCACAACATCCTGGAGGCCTAGGGACTTTTCAAGCAATGCTAGTGGGGTTCACAGAAGCAAAAAAAAAAAAAAAAGCTGTTAAACAGTTTAACCTAGCCAACAGGTGCTATTGCCAGTTTCCAGGAAGGGGAACTTTTAACTGTGTAAAGGTTGAGTACATGCTTAGCCTAATTTTTGACACTTTAGGTGACTTTTTAATCCCCCTTTCATAGTAGGGCAGACCCCTGGGTGTCAGGATCCTCGTGGCATCTGGAAACTGCTCTAACACATGCCACCTTGTCTGTGCCCCGTGACCTCATGACCCACCCCACCCCATGGGCAGGAGGGCTCCCACTGAATGGCTTTGTGAATTTTTTTTAAGTTGGAGTCTCACTCTGTTGCCCTGACTGGAGTACAGTGGCATGATCACAACTCATGACAACCTCGAAGTCGCCTGGGCTCAGGCGGTCTTCCTGCCTCAGCCTCCCAAGTAGCTGGGACTGTAGGCATGAGCTACCCCACCTGGCCAATATTTTGACTGTTTTGGAGCGTTGCGGTCTTGCTATGTTGCCCAGGCTGGTCTCGAATTCCTGGGCTCGAACCATCCTCTGGGATTGTTCCAAAGCACTGGGATGACAGGCATGAGCCACGGTGCCCAATGGTTTTGTGGAATCTGAGAAAACCAACAGGCACACATAAAACCATGGAGCCAGGATTCAAACCCAGACAGCAGGACTCCAGGGTTCAGCGATCCAGAAGACAGCCCCACAAAGAGGGGGAGGCTGAGGACTGAAGCTGTGGGCTGCCCAGGTGGTGACAGTGACAAACATGCCGGCTCCACCCAGGTGCAGCTAGAGTGACCGCAGTGATCCACGGCAACTCAGGCAGCCAGTTGACCAGGCGTGTCAGGTCCCGACAGGTGGCCATCGTCACCTGCACAGCCCACAGGGCCCAGCCTGGGGCTCAGGGAATGCTCATGGCTGTGGGTGGTGCAGAGACAGAGGGTGACCCACTGCAGGCAGCCTCAGGGTGTCCCAACGCTGTGTCTCTGACAGAAAGGAGAGTCGCAAACCTGAGGCAAGCCCAGGGCAGAGTAGGTGGCAACAGTGAAGCCACAGACAGAGGACAGGCAGGCCACGTGTGAAGCAGGATCCCACTCGGCCTGCAGCAGCGGGCCCCAAAGCCAGGCCACGGCCTCTGCGACAAGAGGGCCCAAATGGCCAGGACTTGATCAGTGACCACCAGTTTCCCTAAATTCCCTCCCCATTTCCAATGTGAGACTAATCAGGCTGGACTCGGTGGCTCAACCTGTCATCCCAGCGCTTTGGGAGGCCAAGGCGAGTGGATTGCCTGAGCCCGAGGGTTCGAGACCCGCCCAGGCAATTTGGCAAGACCTTGTCAATACAATCAATCAAAAATTATCCGAGTGTGGTGGCGCGTGCCTGTAGTTCTGGCTACTTGGAAGCCTGAGATGGAAGGATCGCCAGAGTCCAGCCGGTCGAGGCTGCGGTGGCCGGGAGCGTGCCACTGCACTCCAGCCTGGCCAACAGAGAGAGACCCCCCCCAACTCAAAAAACCCCAAAACCTCTGTCCCTGAGTTTCTTCCACTGCCACCTCCAGGAAGGTGCTGGGTGGGTTGGGGTCAAAGGAAAGGGACCAGGGACTGGGACAACTGACATCTTTACTCCACGGAGCCCTCATTCCATGAATACACTGTTTCTGTCCATTGACTTAGGACTTCTTTGATTTCTTCCATCTGCATTTCATAGTTTCAGCATACAGAACCTGCATATATTTTGTTAGATTTATAGCCAAGCATTTCGGTTTGGGGAATTATTTTTAGTGCTTAAAGAATTTGAGTTTTGGCCGGGCTCAGTGGCTCAGCCTGTCATCCCAGCACGTTGGGAGACCGAGGCAAGTGGATTGCCTGAGCCCGTGGGTTTGAGACCAGCCCAGGCAACTTGGTGAGACCTCGTCTCTACAATAAGTCAAAAATTAGCCAGGTGTGGTAGCACACACTTGTAGTTCTGGCTACTTGGAAGGCTGAGGCGGAAGGATCGCCAGAGCCCAGCAGGTGGAGGCTACGGTGGCTGGGAGCGTGCCACTTCCTCCAGTCTGGACAACAGAGTGAGACTCTGACTCAAAAAAAAAAAAAGAATTTGGGTTTCAGCTGGACGTGGCAGCTCACGCCTGTAATCCCAGCGCTTTGGGAGTTAGAGGCCAGAGGATTGCCTGAGCCCAGAGGTTCAAGACCAGCTTGGGCAGCTTGGTGAGATCTCATCTCTACAATAAATAAGAAGATCAGCCAGGCATGGTGGCACGTGCCTGTGGTTCCAGCTACTTGGAAGACTGAGACGGAAGGATCACCTGAACCCAGCAGATAGAGGCTGTGGTGGCCATGAGTGGGCCACTGCACTCCCACCTGGGTAACAGAGTGAGACTCCAACTCAAAAAAAAAAAGAACTTGTGTTTCCAATGGTTTATTGACAACATTTCTATGCAAATGACTTGTTAGATCTGTGAGAATTGTTTAGTCAGTGGGCTGCCATGCTTACCTGGTGCCACGGTAAGATGTAAAGAATTGCACAGAAATTAGATTGGAAAATAGAGTTTAGGCAGAAAGTAGATTAGAAAGAGAGAGAGATTTACCTTCCCAAGTTGGGGAGGGGGTCAGAACTTAAAGAGAAGCATGGCCATGGCTGTTCAAGACTAAATGCTTTCTAAACCTTTCCTTTGATGGGAGCAGGTTGGTAAGGTGATTGGGTGGTGGTCTGTTTTACATTATCATGAAGGTGCAGGTAAGCACGGATACTGGTATTGAAATGAGCTAAATCAGTTAATAAAATCAAATTGCTAGCAAAGTAATAATATTAACCAGCTTACTCCATTTTGTTTAAAGCTCTCATCTTAGTTACCTGCCTGACCTAAGAATCAATGCCTATGTGTGATTACAGTAACGTTCCCATGACCGCAGACCCCTGGTTTTGTCTCCTTTGGGCAGGTCGTGCTGACCATTTCCTGCTGACTGTTACAAAACTCCCTAGCCATAAGTTCCATGTAATTGTATGCTTTGTTCACTGAAATCAGATGTTACGGTTTGACGTTTTCATAGTTTGTTCTGATATTCTGTGAGTGACCTAGCCAAGGTAACTCCATTGTGTAAAGATTCTTCTCTATGTAAGTACCTTAGACTATATCTTCATGGCAGAACTCCAGGGACTTTCTGGACTCTGGCTATACCTAGGACATAAAATTAATCAAAACTCCCTAACAATCAAAAGTTCCCATTTTGGTGGCCAAGTTGTAGTTAATAGTTGCTATGGTCACTAAGTTGCTGTGTAGCCAGTGCTTCAAATTTTGCCTATAAAAGCTTGTCACAAACTGCACCCGTTTGTCAAGAGTTTTTCCTGGTGTTTACCTGCTCTTGACCCGCATATTAATAAAACTCTAATTAATTAGACTCAGCTTACTGACATGACTTCTTCTCGCTACTCGGTCATAACAATATCATGGTGATGGATGGCAGGCAGATGGGTGGTCACATAACTGTTGACATGGTGAGGGGGTCTGTTTGTGTCATTAGGTCACAATAGGCTGATCACAACAGATTAGGTTTTCCTGGTTCTTTGTGGCTGAAAACAAATACTTGGAATAGAAAGTAAATAGTACAGAGCAGGCTTGGGGAGGCAGGTTGTAAGACAATTATCAATAGCTGTTTCAGCCAGCTCGGTGGCTCAGCCTGTAATCCTGCACCTTGGGAGGCTGAGGTGAGTGGATTGCCTGAGCCCGCGGGTTCGAGACCCGCCTGGGCAACTTGGCGAGACCTCATCTCTACAAAAAATCAAAAATTAGCCGGGCGTGGTAGCGCACCCCTGTAGTTCCAGCTACTTGGAAGGCTGAGGCGGAAGGATCGCCAGAGCCCAGCAGGTCGAGGCTGCGGTGGCCGGGAGCGGCCACTGCACTCACTCCAGTCTGGGCGACAGAGTGGGACTCCAACTCAAAAATAAATAAATAAATAAATTTATATTTAAAAAAAGAAATCAGTTTGGGTTCCAGTGCCCTAATATTTACCTGGGGGTTGCTGGGGTGATGGTGAGCCAGTGGCAGGAAATTCAGCAGATTTCCAGGCCTCTTCAACGGCCACCACTTTCTGAGTCAGGTGTTTCCCCAGGACCGTGTCCACTGTTCAGGCCAGGTGGCTTTCTGTCCTGAACAGTGGACACGGTCCTGGGGGGGCTAGGCCTTTTTGGGGCAACTGCTCTTCAAGTCTCCCTGCAGATTGGGTGGATGGAGGGGGAAAAGACCCCCAGAGTCAGCAAGCTGGAGGTGCGGGCTGGCAACCCAGAGATCCCAGTAATGCAAAGAATTGCAACACACAAAGAGGTGAGAGAAGAAAAGATTTATTTAAGATAAGTTCGCTCCCCACAGACAGGGAGCGGGCCTACACTCTGGGTGAGTGTGGCCTGTAGCCCCCTGAGTCCTGGCTTAAATCCCTTTCCTTGGAGATGTTGCAGTCAGGTAGACGTGACTGCCGTGGCTTCCTTATCGACCACCTGTGGATGTCTTGGAGACCCGGTGACACAGAGACCCGCTATGTCCACCCACATTTTCATCGCCCCTAAAGAAAGGTGTGACAAGGATTTCAGTGTTCCTGCACCTTCCCAAATGACATTCTTTAGAACTAGTGGAGGGTACATATACCCTTATCTCCTAGACCTTCCCAGTGGGTCACTTCGGGGGATCCTTGGCTTCCCTGTAGATAGGGCCCAATTTACTGGAAGATTGAATCCCCACCTGCTCCCCCTCTGGGCAGTCACAAGTTTTGTAATTCCAAGTTTCGTGACTTCTGCAATTCTTGCCCAATACGTGATGTCTTAGGCCTCGTAAATCCCCTTTACTCTAGGCAAGCTTGATTGCATCTATGAGATGCCTCTGATACCTGGCACCAGGAAGTCTGTTTCTGAAAAGACAAAGTCGGCAAAGTTAATTTTGCCTGAAGTGTGCATTTCCTCAAAAGCATAGTTTCGACTTTCTCATCATTGTGTCAGGATTTAAGAACAAGAGGAAACGTGACTTCCCACTCTCTGTCTGTCCTTTCAGTACCCATAGTAGCAGACACCAACCCTCTCGGCAGGTTTGTTCTTATCAGGCCTCTGTTGGGTAGCTGGACTTTTGTCGCTGATGGCGACTGCTGGTTAAGATGTCTCTTTTGGCTCGCTGGTCCTGCCACCCTCCACATGGGGTCCCTGCTGTTTCTCTAACAACTTGGCTGGAAAAAACCTGAAAAGTTTTTTGCAGTTGGAGGTTTGGTATTTGTATTTTGAGCCTAGCCTCTGGAGTTGGGAATTTATTTATTTTATTTTATTTTTTGAGTTGGAGTCTCACTCTGTCGCCCAGACTGGAGGGCAGTGGCACACTCCCGGCCACCGCAGCCTCGACCTGCTGGGCTCCGGCCATCCTTCCACCTCAGCCTTCCAAGTAGCCGGAACTATAGGAGCGCACTATCACACCCGGCTAATTTCTGATTTATTATAGAGATGAGGTCTCGCCAAGTTGCCCAGGCGGGTCTCGAACCCGTTCGCTCAGGCAATCCAGAAGATTTTTTTACTTTTCAAGATCTTTGGACTAAATTACTAAATCACAGTCTTAGTCGTCGGGTGTGAACAATTGGGTACAAACGATCAGTTCTCATGCGTCACTGGGCCACATGGAGAGTCTAGCATCTTGCCTGTCCCACAGAAGAAGTACCAGGCTTAGTGAAGTGATTTAACAATCAGGTGGGAAGGGTCAGTTTCTATACCTCATGGTGTCACGCAGAGAGTTTTTGTACTCAAAGCTTTACTTGTCCTGCAGGGAAGGGAGGCTAGTCAGGTGCAGGAAGGTGATTTAACCTTCTCCCCAAGAAAAAGCTTTAGCAAACCTGACCTAACAAACACTGGTGTTATTTAGCACTCATGTTTCAGCACGTGGTAAAGTTGTAAGATTTTACTAGAGTGCTTGGAAGTTTGGTTGGAAAAACAGATGAGAACGATAATAAACTGTGTTCCTGTGAATTAACAGGATTTGCTCATGAACATGTGGCCCCTTTACTTTTTGTCCGGGAGGAGGGCTAACAGTCCCAGTTTAGATCTAATTTGAGAGAGATTTATCATAGAAAACAAGAACAAGAATATGAACTTTAATAATATTTTTTGTCCTGGTTGCTTTTCTTTCTTTCTTTTTTTTTTTTTTGAGTTGGAGTCTCACTCCTTCTCCCAGGCTGGGGTGCAGTGGCATGCATGCTCCCGGCCATCCCAGCCTCGCCCTGCTGGGCTCCGGCGATCCTTCTGCCTCAGCCTTCCAAGTAGTGGGAAATACAGGTGCGCGCTACCATGCCCGGCTGATTTGTGATTTATTGTAGAGACAAGGTCTCGCCGATGGCTCAGGCGGGTCTCGAACCCGCGGGCTTAGGCAGCCCACTCACCTCAGCCTCCCAAAGTGCTGGGATGACAGGCTGAGCCACCGAGCCGGCTCTGAGACCTTCTAGAATGCATTTCTTTTTTTTTTTAACTTTAGCATTTTTGCATTTATTCCCTAACAAGGTAATTCTCCTATATTACTAGTTATCTTACTCAAGAAACTTGACATTGATACAGTAATATTATCTGACACATAGTCCTTATTCAAATGTCCCCAGCTTGTCCCAATATCGTTCCTCATAGATTATTTCCTCCAATCCAGGACCCAAATCAAGGATCACATATTGCACTTGGTTGTATATTCTCTTACACTTCATCCAGCATCTTGTCTATTTTAACTTTTTTTAAGCGTCCAGGAAAGCTGTTTTTGTACAATATGGCTTTTTGAAAATCATCTCTTTAAAAAAAATGTTTTAAGACAGGGTTTATTAGCAAGAAGAGAAGGAAAAAGGAAGATCCATGCCAAAAAGACCACCATGGGCAAGTTTCTCAAAAAAAGAAAAACTGCTGAAAATTCTCTTGATTATCCTCCCTCATGTTTAGGCTCAGATTAAATATTTTTGCCGAGACTTGCATCCTTAGAAGTTACCCGTTTTTGAAAAGGAGAAAGAGGAGAAGGGATTGCATCACTGGGTACAATTATGTTATGTGTGCTATATATAACAGCACACATAATTACCATGATCCCTTGATGGAGTGTTGCAGACACAGAGACGTGCTGTTGAGACCCCTCTTCAAGCAAGAACTTGCCACCCAGTGGAGGAATGTGATTGGGTGACAGCCTGGTAGCTCTGTGCAGGGCGAGCTGGGTTCCCTCTCCACAGGCAGCCAGGTAGTCAGTGGTAGAACAAGCCTCATGACCGCACAAGGGCCGGGCCATTTCTGCTCAGGGCAGGACTCCAGTGGCTGAGCTCCAGTTCGTTTTATGGGACTGGCAGAGAGTTCATCAGGACTGCAGCATTCTGGTCACTTCTTTGGCTCAATCCTGTTCCTCTCATTTCCTGCCATCCACGTTGCTCCCCAACAAGTCCCTATGAAGAAAACTGGAGATCACAGAACTTTAACTCTCATTCTAACTCATGGCTGGGAGGTGATGTAACTACTAGGATTTGCATTTAGGCAAACTGACTCCAGGGCCCCAAAAGAATAGCCTTCATATTATAAATCAGTAGGCTCCTAACATGTAGGTTCTCACTATTCCTTTGACTGCAAAGGCTCAGCAACCCTTCCACTTCAGCCTCCCACATAAATGGGACTGCAGGTACACGCCACCATCCCTGGTTAATTGTTTTTATTTATTTTATTTTTTTATTTTTATTTTTTGAGTTGGAGTCTCACTCTGTCACCCAGACTGGAGTGCAGTGGCCGCTCCTGGCCACCGCAGCCTTGACCTTCTGGGCTCCGGTGATCCTTCTGCCTCAGCCTTCTGAGTAGCCGGAATTACAGGCGCGCGCTATCACGCCCAGCTAATTTTTTAATTTTGTTGTAGAGATGAGGTCTCGCCTGCCCAGGCGGGTCTCGAACCCGCAGGCTCAGGCAATCCACTCACCTCAGCCTCCCATGGAATGCATTTCAATGGCCAGGGGAGAGGGGCCCCTGAGCCATTGTTATGACCAAGTAAGCGAGAAGAAGCTACACCAGCAAGTTGAGTTTAATTATGAATTTATTCACGTGTGGGTCAAGAGTAGGAACGAAAACTCTTGACAAATGGGTGCGGTTTGTGACATGCTTTCATTGGTAAAATTTGCAGCATTGACTACGTAGCAACTTAATGACCATAGCAACTATTAACTAACAACCAAATGGGAACGTGGTAACCAAATGGGAACTTCTGATTGTTAGGGAACTTTGATTGATTTCATGTCAGGTAGGTATGGCCAGTGCCCAGAAAGTCCCTGGAATTCTGCCATTAAGATATAGTTTAAGGTAGTTACATAGAGACAAGGAAGAAGAATCATTACACAATGGAGTTACCTTGGTTAGGTCACTAATAGAATATAAGAACAAACTATGAAAATGTCAAAGCGTAACATTCAATTCAGTTAACAAAGCATACAATCACATAGAACTTATGGCGAAGGAGTTCTGTAACGGTCCGCAGGCAATGGTCAGCATAACCTGCCCAAAGGAGACAAAGCCAGGGGTCTGTGGTCATGGGAACGTTACTGTAATCACAGGTAGGCATTGACTCTTAGGTCAGGCAGGCAACTAAGATGAAAGTTTTATACAAAATGGAGTATGTTGGTTAATATTATTATTTTACTAGCAGCTTGATTTTATTAACTGATTTAGCTCATTGCACCATCTCCTATTGAAGGTTTCCCACGAAGCGTCCTAAAGGGAGAGAGTGATTGGTCTTGAGAGCAGCTCGGAGAGGAGCAGACAACGAGAAATCCATTCACATCCTCGGTTGGCATCCCAAAAGAGGATCCATGGAATCAGCCTTGGGGTGTGGGCACCAAGTAGAAAAGGTTGTCCCCTTGATCCCCTTGGCCCACCGGAAGACTTGGCACCAAGATTTCCATAGAGGGTGCGAGGCCGGAGCCCCAGAGAAAAGCTTCCAGAAAAGAGAACCGTAGCCTCCTTGGGCTTGCTTTCAGACCTTCGAGCGGGGGATGAGGTAGCACACGGACTCGCCAGTGATGCTGCTTCATACGGGAAAAGACTGAAGTGACGGAGAGGTCTGTTCGATGTAGCTCGACGCGGGTGATGAGAGTAGGAATACGTAGCAGAGGAACGTGGCCAAGTACCGAGTGAGGAAGAGCACAGAGGAGGCTCCACAAGGAGTAGAATTCCCCATACGGGTCACAAAAAAATGTTAATTCTGTGAGAATTGTTAGGTCAGTGGGTCAGTGTGCTGAGCTGATGCCATGGGCAAAATGCAAAGAATTGCACAGAAATCAGATCGGAAAATAGAGTTTATTTAGAAAGTAGATTAGAGCGAGAGAGAGAAGATTCACCTCCCCAAGTTTGGGAGGGGGCCAGAGTTTAAAGAGAAGCATGGCCACAACTGCTTGAAATTAAATGTTTTGGCCAAGCTTGGTGGCTCAGCCTGTCATCCCAGCACTTTGGGAGGATGAGGCGAGTGAATTGCCTGAGCCCATGGATTCGAGACCAACCCGGGCAACGTGGCCAGACCTCGTCTCTACAATAAAATAAAAAATAGCCAGGCGTGGTAGTGCACATCTGTAGTTCCCGCTACTTGGAAGGTTGAGGCGGAAGGATCGCCAGAGCCCAGCAGGTCGACACTGGGGTGGCAGTGAGCATGCGTGCCACTGCACCCCAACCTGGGTGAAGGAGTGAGTCTCAAAAAAAAAATTAAATGTTTTTTAAATCTTTCCTCTGATGGGGGCAGGACGTTAAGTTGATTGGGTGGTAGTTTGTTTAACATCATCACAAAGGGGCAGGTAAGCACAGGTACTGACGTCAAGGTGACGGACAGCAGTCAAATGGGTGGGTTAGTCACATAACTGTTGCCATGGTGATGGGGTCTGTTTGTGTCACATAGGTCATGAAGGGCTGATGGCAAGAGATTAGGTCATCCTAGTTCTTTATGGCTGAAAGACAAATACTTGGAATAGAAAAGAAAACAGTACAAAGTGGGTTTGGGGGGCTGTTGTAAGACAATTATCAATCGCTATCACTGGGAAACCAGTTCTATCCTTAGCTAAAGATCAGAGGGTAAATTTCAGTGAACTGCTAAAAAAAATGGCAAAGCTAAGCAATGTTATAATGGCTGCCCCTTGGCTTATTGAATCCATTTTGGACTTTCATTCATGCATGACTTTTGTATGTTGACCTAGTACCTGTGACCTTGCTAAGTAAGTTCCAGAAGGATCGTTTGTTTGGTTTTTTTAGGTGCTTGGGATTTCCTATATAGAAAATCATTTAGGTTGCAAACAGAGACCATTGTTTTCCTTCCTTTTCAATTTGGGTGCCTTTTATTTCTTTTTCTTGCCTTATTGCACTGGCTAGTGTCTGCAGTGCAATGCTGAGGAAGAGGATGCCTTGTTCTCTGTCTTAAGGGTGAAACATTCAGTCTTTAACCATTAAGTATGATGTCAGCTGTAGTTAGCATCTCTCTGCCCCACACTCCTGCTCCCAAAATGTCCTTTTGCTGATTAAGGATGCTCCTTTCCATCCCTACTTTGTTGAGAGTTTGTATCATGAATGGGTGCTAAATTTTTCTGATGCTTTTTGTGTATCTACTGATACACAGAGAATGATATTTCAAGCTTGGCTCGGCTGGGCATGAGGCTTACGCCTGTAATCTCAGCACTTGGGGAGGTTGAGGAAGGAGGATCACTTGAGCCCAAGAGTTCAAGACCAGTATGGGCAACATAGTGAGACCTTGTCTTTACAAAAATTCAAAACAGTAGCCAAGTGTGCTGGCACACGCTTGTAGTCCCAGCTACTCAGGAGGCTGAGGTGGGAGAATCCCGAGCCCAGGAGGTTGAGGCCGTGGTGAGCCATGATTGTGGCACTGCACTCCAGCCTCGGTAACAAGAAGGAGGACCCCGGCTCATGAATGAATGAATGTATGAATGAATGAATGAAGAAGATAGGGTTAGTCTCAGGCATCTTAGAGAGCCTTTCCTTCACCACCTGAGTGAAAGGAACTCCCCTGCCACCTTCGGGTCCCCTCCTGCCCTATCATGCTGACTCTCGAGTCCATATTTGGAGTCTATATTTGGTTCCACCAAAGGAGACCCAGGCCTCGATCCGGGACCGCTCAAGGGCTGTCCCAGCCCAGACCTTTGGCGGCCGCCCGGGGCCTCCTCCCTGCCCCCCCGGGGGGCTGCACCCTGGGGCCCTCCCCGAAGACCCTGCCTAGCCCTGAGTCAGGCTCCCTGGGGATTTCCAGCCTGGGACACACGGGCTTCCGGCACTACGAGGCAGAGCCCCCCCCCGGCAGCTGGAAACCCAGGGGCCGCAAAGGGGAGGCTGGCAGGAAATCACAAAGCCTGTTTGCCTTGGCGGATGGTTCTCTCTGTTCGCTGTCTTGTCTTATTGTCCTTTGGCTTCTACGTTTCAAAGCTAACTTTTGAACATTTTTTTTTTGTTTTAGTCAGAATAATTGTATCTGGTCATCCACGGACCTATAAGGCATGTGTGTGATGTGTGTGTGTGATGTGCATGGTGTTGTATGATGTGTGTGGTATGTGATGTGTATGTGTGGCCTGTGGTGTGTGTGTGGTGTTTGCGTGGGGGTGTGTGGTGTGTGTGATGTGTGGAGTCTGTGTGTGGTGTGTGCATGTGTGTGGTATGGTGTGTGTGTGGTGTGTGAGTGTGTGTGTGTGGTGTGTAGTGCGTGGTATGTGCATGTATGTGGTGTGTGCACGTGTGTGTGGAGTCTGTGTGTGTTGTGTGTGATGTGTGTGTGGTGTGTGATGTGTATGATGTGTGTGTTGTGTGTGATGTGTGTGTGGTGTGGGGTGTGTGTGGAGTGTGTGTGTGGTGCGTGGTGCGTGGTGTGTGCATGTGTGTGGCGTGTGCACATGTGTGTGGAGTCTGTGTGTGCTGTGTGTGATGTGTGTGTGGTGTGGGGTGTGTGTGGAGTGTGTGTGTGGAGTGTGGTGTGTGATGTGTGTGTGCTACGTGGTATGTGCATGAGTGTGGCGTGTGTACATGTGTGTGGAGTCTGTGTGTGTTGTGTGTGTGATGTGTATGTGGTGTAGAGTGTGTGTGTGGTGTGTGGTGTGTGCGTGTGTGTGGCATGTGGTGTGTGATGTGAATGTGGTCTGTGGTGTGCATGTGTGGTGTGTGTGTGGTGTGGGATGTGTGTGCCTGTGTGTGGTGTTTGTGTGTGGTGTGTGTGGGGTATGTGGTGTGTGTGATGTATGTGTGGTGTGTGCGCATGTGTGTGGAGTCTGTGTGTGGTGTGTGTGTGTGTGTGTGTGTGTGTGTGTGTGGTGGGGGTGGGGCGGGCATTCGCCGTTGAGTCCGGGCCGCGTCTCGCCACGCACCTCTCTCGCAGAGACCTCACGACTTCGTGGAGTGAACGCCTGCCATCGCCGAAGGGGAACGTGCGAGACCCCCGGACGCCCCGGGTCACCACTGACCCCCTCTCCCGTGTGGTCTGCGTTCACGTCCTGCCGTTCCTGCACGCCCCTTCGCTCTGGCGACTCCCTGAGCTCCTGCTGCCCCCTCTGCTGTGTCCGTGGCGCGTGGCCAGCGGGCCAGGGATGCCGCCACCCCCAGAGGGCAAGAGGCCTGCAGGGAGTACCCATCACCAGACTTGCCCTCCCCAGGGTCTTTGCGGCCACCTCTCGGGGTCCCCCCTCCGGCCAGTGAGAGGCTCAGCCTCCTGACTGATCCATTTGTGAATCACCCCCCTCCCTGCACCCCCAGAGGGCAGCCTGAAGCTCCAGGCGTCCCCCTCCCCTCAGGTGAGGGACACCTGCGTCCCGAGGGGAGAAGGGACTCGGGAGGGTGACTCTGGGTTCCTCCCAAGCTATGGATTAGCACTCCAACCTCGATGGCCCCCGGGGGGCTGTGGGTTTCTCCCTCTTTTGTGAGGGCTGAATTCCCCTGTTGCCGCCCAGCATGGCACTGAGGCCCATGTCCCCTCCGACCCCCTCGGCGGGACGCTTGATCCCAGAGGCTGGAAAGACGGGCAAAGGGCAGCCAGCACCGATCATGGGGACAAGGACAGGACGCAGGCGGCAGCCCTCGGGAGAGGTGCTCTGGGGACCCCCCGAGGTGGGCCAAGGCTGCATGGCAGGGTCTTTGTGACGCACAGCATGGTGCCACCTGACCCAGAAAAGGGTCCCGGCTCGGCTCTGCGTCCGCGGCCTGGGGGGATCTCGCGTTGTCCCTGTGTGACAATTATCTTGCGTTGTCACTGTGTGACAGTTATTGACAAGGGGTCAAAAACTTCACCTTGGGAGGCTGAGGCGGGAGGATCACTTGAGGCCATAAGCCTCCCTTTAGCTCCTGGAAATCAGAAAGCTGGTCTGACAAGGCAACCGGGAGGATCCCTGGAGATAACGTGGCCCCAGCAGAATGCCAGCTTCTGGAAGACCCCCCCCACACACACACAAGTGACAGCCAGAATTACTGCGATCATGTCACCCTGACATCAGTCACCCCAGGGTCTTAAGGGGTGGGTTGTTCCCAGCAAGGGAAATGAAGCTGGAGAGCCTGACACAGCCCACAAGCCCCGGGCAGGACTCTGGGGCCCAGTCGGGCCTGTTCCGCCCACCCCTGCACCTAGCCAGGCCTCTGTCCCCAGCGAAAGCCCCGGTCCCCTCCCGCCTGTACGCTGCCTTCCAGGATTTATCGACGTGCGTATATTCTTTTATTCCTTCCTTTTTGACTCAAATCGTAGCCCCTGGCCATTTCCACTAACAATATTTCTTGGAACTCCCTGCGCATCGGGACCTGCAGCGCTTCCGGCTTCTTCTTTAAGGCCGAGGCCTGGGATGGGTCTTCTGCAGGTAAATTCCCAGAGGATGAGGGGCCCTAACTTGGAGGGGGCGTGTGTTTGTGATTCCCCCTGTGGTCAACACCATGTCTTTCCACGCGCAGAGGGCTGGGCCAACCCCAGGGCGCACACTGGCCTCTCTGTGCTGCCTCTCAGCATGGGGCTCTTTCCTGCTGAGCATCCCTGCGTGGAACAGACATCTGCACTGGCTTCTGGGAATCCCTCCGGCCCATGCCCCCACCCCACTGAGGCTGCAGGGTCATGACCTTGCCTTGCGGTTTTGCAGATGCACTTTGCATTCCTGTCTGTGATGTGGGTGCCCCATTTGCCCCAGAGTGGCATTCAGGGTCAGCGTGTGTCGAACTTCTCTGCTAAAGACCACACCCTACGTGCTCTCTCTCCGTCAAAAATTCCCACAGGATCTAGCATAGTGTTCTTTGCACACTGTAGGTGATCCATAAATGCTTGTTGATTAGATTAATGGTATAAAAACTTTCTTTGCTCATGGTCTTCACAAACAAAGATCGGGGGCCCAGCGCAGTGGCTCGTGCCTGGGATCCCAGCACTTTGGGAGGCCCAGGCAGGAGGGTAACTGGAGTTCAGGAGTTTGAGTCCAGCTTGGCCCACAGAGCAAGATCCTGTTGAAAGAATAGACCGAGAGTGGGAAGCCATTTTTAATCTTGTTCTTAAACCCTGACACGATGATGAGAAAGTAGAAGCTATGCTTTGGACAAAAGTATACTTTAGGTAAAATTAACTTGGCCGACTTTGTCTTTTCAGAAACAGACTTCCTGGTGCCGGGCATCAGAGGCATCTCATAGCTGCAATCAAGCTTGCCTAGAGTAAGGGGGATTTAAGAGACCTAAGACATCATGCGTTGGGCAAGGATTGCAGAAGTCACTAAACTTGGAATTAGAAAATTGACCGCCTGGGGGGGAGCAGTTGAGGATTCGATCTTCCAGTAAACTGGGCGCTATCTACAAGGAAGCCAAGGATCCCCCGAAGCGACCCACTGGGAAGGCCTAGGAGATAAGGGGAGGTGCACCCTCCATTAGCTCTAAAGAATGTCGTTGGGGAAGGTGCAGGAACACTGAAATCCTTGTCACGCCTTCTCTAGGGGCTTGATAATGTGGGTGGACATAGCGGGTTTCTGTGTCGCAGGGTCTCCAAGACATGCACAGGTGGTCGATAAGGAAGCCATGGCAGTCACGTCTACCTGACTGCAACATCTCCAAGGAAAAGGATTTAAGCCAGGACTCAGGGGGCTACAGGCCACATTCACCCAGAGTGTAGGCCTGCTCCCTGTCTGTGGGGAGCGAACTTATCTTAAATAAATCTTTTCTTCTCTCACCTCTGTGTGTTGCAATTCTTTGCATTACTCGGATCTCTGGGTTGCCAGCCTGCTTCTCTGGTTTGTGGGCTCCGGCGGTGCTGTGCCTCCCTGGGCCTCTCCCTCTCCATCCAGCCACCCTCACCCTGTCCATGCCCTAACACCTGTCTTTACAAAAAAAAGAAATTAGCAGGGCCTGGTGGCGGATGCCTGTAGTCCTAGTTACTCGGAGGCTGAGGCAGGGGGGATTGCCTGAGGCCAGGAGATCGAGGCTGTGGTGAGCCGTGATCAAGCTCCTGCACTCCGACCTGGGCAGCAGATCCTGACTCCAAAAAAAAAAGATTTTAAAGCATTAAGCCACCATTTTGTGTTTATTTACTTAAAAAGATATACTTATACCTCTGTTCTAACCCAGGAAATATAAGATGTTCAAGCAATGACAATGAAAAAGAATGAGCCAGAAATAAGAATCAATGGGCTTTTTGGAATTTCTTCTCATCCTGCTGCAGTATAAGAAGAAATCCCAGGGCACCAACCCTGGGAGACCTCTGGGTCGGTGGTGGAGACAGGGACACACCAGGCTTCCTTTGAACCTCAGCTTAACCGTGTATGGACTGGCTTGGCCGGTGGGGGTTGCTGGGAAGGGTTGGACTGTCTCCCCTGGTCGGACACCGTGGGAACCCAGCCCACAGTGGCCAGGAGACCAGGAAGAGGGTGGCCATGGGGTGGAGATGGGGAGGGGCAGGAGGTGTCATTCTGGGGTATGGATGCCTGGGAGCCCCACAAGAGGAGGCCTGCCGGAAGTGACAGGTGGGGACAATCGCCCGATGGCCCAGCTCAGCGTGAAGTCCA
>NW_007113097.1:86577-103844 GCF_000164805.1 Carlito syrichta
GGGCCAGGAGCGGCCACTGCACTCCAGTCTGGGCGACAGAGTGAGACTCCAACTCAAAATAAAAAAAAAAAAGAAACGTAAGCACCACCGGGACAGTTCGGGGAGGCTGCCCTTTAAGAGGTGACAGGTCATGGCGTCCACCCCCATGAATAGACGGACGTCCATGATTGAGGGCAGGTCATTGTTATCGGGAGAGCAGGGGTTGTTTCAAGGTGAATGTGACCCTGGTGTTCCTCACGCCCCCTTTTTCTTTCTTTAGTTGGGGTCTCACTCTGCTGCCCAGGCTGGAGTGCAGTGGCACAATCACGGCTCACCACTGCCTTGAACTGCTGGGCTCAGGCAATCTTTCCGCCTCAGCCTCTCAAGGAGCTGGTACTCCAGGCATGAGCCACCACACCCTGCTGACTTTTTTATTTTTGTAGAGACGCGGTCTCACCGGGTTGCCCAGGCTGGTCTTGAACTCCCGGGTTCAAGTGATCCTCCCACCTCTGCCTCCCAAAGTGCTGGGATGACAGGCGTGAGCCACCACATCCAGCCTCATGTGGTCTCTTTCCTTTCCACCTTCCACCTCTCACCACGGGCTGTGGCTGTGTGAAGACCCTCGCCGGATGCCAGCACCTTAGTATTGGACTTCTCAGCCTCCAGAGCCTCAAAGAATGAATTTATTTTCTTTCTAGATTACCGGCCAGGAGCAGCGGCTCCTACCTGTAATCCCAGCACCTGGGGAGGCCAGACAAGAAGATCACCTGAGACCATGAGTTCGAGACCAGCCTGGACCACAAGCAAGACCCTACCTCTACACAAAAAAGTTGTTTTAAATAGCCCACTGTGGTGGCACACATCCGAAGTCCCAGCTACTCAGGTGGCCACGGCAGGAGAATCGCTTGAGCACAGGGGTTTGAGGCTGCAGTGAGCTGTGATTGGGCCACTACACTCCAGTCTGGGCAACAGACTGAGACCCAGACTCGAAAAGAAAGAAAAGGGACTTTATTCTGGAACCAGGGCTCCCATTTAAATGGCCCCATTCTTACGGTCACCTGGATCTGCCCAGGGTGGACCTTGTCTCTAAAATTAAAAAGGAAAAACTCAGTCTCAGGTACTTTGTCATCGCAGCAGAGTCACAGCCTAAGACAGTGGACAAAGAAAGGGCTGCCAGCCTGACGCCGGGCCCCAGGGTGTGCCCACTGCAGCCCTCACGGAGGGGCCGGCGGACATTCTCACGCCAGCCTCAGCCACTGCCTCCAGGAAGGTGACCAGCAGTACCACAGGGCGTGCTGCCCACAACCGCAGCCAGCAGGGGACCCTCCCTCCCCAGTGCCAACAGCCTCTGCCACCAGCCACGACATTGCTGCAACACCAGCAGTAGAGAACAAAGCCCACGGCTTGACATGGGACCCGGGGACGCCCCCCCGCCGGCAGCGGCTGCTCGCAGGTCACCCGCCTGGGGCAGGCGTGTCAGGCCCCGGGAGTCACAAGCCAGGCCCCACCGAAAGGCAGGACACGCGAATCTTCTGCCAGTGCAGCGGGGAAAGGCCGTTTCTGCCACTGCCCCCTGCCTAGAGCACAGAGTGGGCGCCCAGGGTCAGTGCATCTCTCTTTATTCGGCACCTCGTGTTTTCCTGACCGCCTTTGTGTGAGGGAGTGAGATGCCTGCCGGCTCAGCCCCTGGTGGATGGGCCTGGTCCTCCCAGAGAGACACCCCCTCCTTCGGGTCTGGGGCTCTGGCCAGCCTGTCAGCCTGTCAGCAGGCCTCCTGCTTCCCCCAGCCGCATGAATCTGTCCCAGCCCTGCCCTCCCATGGGGCGCCCCTTGGCCTGGTGACTGCCTGGGGAGCCCTTACCTGCCTGGCACGGTGGTGCCTGTTGCCCCTTCTTCCATGTTGTCTTGGACACTACCTCACCCGACACGTGCATAGAGGTGGACAAACCCCAGGGCTACTCTGGACACCTCCCACCTCTTTCTGACTCCTACTGACTGTGTCCCTTTTGCTGCCCTTGTACTTGACCTTTGCTGGGCAGGCCTGAGCCCACAGGGTGCCCAGGACTATGCCGAACGTCTCTCCTCCCTCACCTCCTCATCTCATCACTCCCCTCTCATCTTGTGTCTTCTTCTACTTGGCTGGAGGGCAGCCAAGAGGGAGCTGCTATTATTTGAGGCACAGAGAGGCTGACTAACTGGCTCCAGGCCACACAATGAGCAGGTGGCCCAGCCAAGAGTCAGGCCCAGGTCACTCGCCTCCAGGGCTCATGCTTGGAACCTCCCCGCCACCCCCCGCCATGTCGTCTCCTAAGAGAACAGAGTTAGCCTCGTGTGGAAGACAACTGATGCTTGATTTTGCTCCTGGACTCTTCTATTTCAACCTCTGGAAACACTCTCCATCCTTCCAGCCCCTGCCCTGCGCCCCAGGAGACAGATGGGCATGGGGGCGTCAGTGGGCCCCCTGCATGGGGGACATGGAAGGTATCCAGGTGCCACAGTCTGTGTGGGGTGTGCTGGGGTCTTCCATGTCAGCGGTGATGGTGGAGGGGAAGGGTCTCGTCTTGCAAAGCTTGGTCATGTGCTCCGTGACCTGCACCAGTGCCGGATTCGTGCCGGTGTCAAAACTACCACTGGGCAACACAGCGAGACCCCGTCTCCACAAAATACTAAAAAAAAAATTAGCGGGACATGGTGGCGCATGCCTGTAGTCCCAGCGACTAAGGAGGCTGAGGCGGGAGGATCCCCTGAGCCCTGATTGAGGCTGTGGTGAGCCACGGTCCTGCCGCTGCACTCCAGCCTGGGCGACAGAGGGACACTCCAACTCAAACCCAAAAACAAACAAACAAACAAAACCCTGCCACTGTGGATTCAGGAGTGGCCTGCATTTCTCTGGCTTCTTCTGTGACTTCCGGGGATGAAGAGCCCCCAGGAGGGCACTGAGAGGGAAACTCTTTGGCATTCAGGGGAGGGTGTCGCTGCCCACCCATGACCGGGGATAGATATGAGATCGCCACCAGATGGTGAGATGTCAGCATGAGCCAGGGACAGTGATGGCGCCATCCAAGAGGCGCTCGGGCGACCGGTGAGCCGACAGCCAGAAAGGGCTCTGGGCGGGTGTGTGGACCCATGTGGTGGCTTAAAACCACACACTTTTACCCCCTAACAGTCTGGAGTCCAGGAGGTCGAAAATCCCTCTCGCCGGGCAGGAACCAAGGTGGCGGCGGGGCTCTGCATCCCCGAGGCTCTGGGGGTATCTGCGTCCTGGTCTCCGTTTCTGAGCCGTGTTCCCTGCGTCTGGCCGCGAAGCTTCTTGCTCCCTGGCCTCCCTCTTTCATCGAATCTCCCCCGCCTCCCTCGTAGAAGGACACTTGTGATGACTTTCAGGGATGGCTGGGATCATCCAGGCTCATCTCCCTTAATCTCAAGAACCGTGACTTGAGCACATCGGCAAAGCCTCCTTTGTCGTGTGAGGTGACATTTGCAGGTTCCAGGAATCAGGACCTGGGGGGAAGAAGGGTGCGTCTTCCTGCCAACCACAGAGGGCACAGCCACCGAGCAGACAAGAGGCTCTGGCAGGGTGGCCGGGGCTATCCTGGCTGGTTTTTCGCAGCGGCTGCGAGGCACGGGGACCGGGACCCTTAGGTGACCCCAGGTGTGGCAGACGTCCCCGATGGGCACTTTGGGGAGGACTTCCGGGTTTAAAGCTGCTGGCCGGAGGCAGGTGTTCCCTGGGCAGACGCAGGTGGCCGCAAGAATGGGAACAGCAGGAACCCTAGTTCCAGAATAAAGTCCCTTTTCTTTTCTTTTCTTTTCTTTTTGAGTCAGAGTCTCACTCTGTCGCCCAGGCTGGAGTGCAGGGGCACGCTCACGGCCACCCAGCCTCCACCTGCTGGGCTTTGGCGATCCATCCGCCTCAGCCTTCCAAGTAGCTGGATTTACAAGTACGTGCTACCATGCCTGGGTAATTTTTTTGATTTATTGTAGCGACAAGGTCTCGCCATGTTGCCCAGGCTGGTCTCGAACCCGCGGGCTCAGGCAATCCACTCGCCTCGGCCTCCTAAAGTGCTGGGATTATAGGCTGAGCTACCGAGCCAGGCCTTCTTTTCTTTTCTTTCAGTTGAGGTCTCACTCTGTTGTCCAGACTGGAATGCAGTGGCCCGATCATGGCTCACTTTAGCCTTGACCTCCTGGGCTCAGGCGATCCTTCGACCTCAGCCTCCCAAGGAGCTGGGACTACATGCGTGCAGCACCACGCCCAGCTACTTTTAAAATTTTCTGTAGAGCTGCGGTTGCACTATGTTGCCCAGACTGGTCTTGAACTCCTGGGCTCAAGTGATCCTCTCCCCTCGGACTCCCAAAGTGCTGGGATGGCAGGCGTGAGCCACTGCGCCTGGCCCCATTTCTTGATTAGGGCTTAACTTCCAGAGTGAGATAACAACAGAGATGAGAAAAGCGATCATTTCCAACACGGCGTGACTGGGCTGGCTGGGAAGTGCCACAGTCCTCCCAGCACCCCCGGGGACCATGAGCACGGCCTCCCGCGACACCCGGATCTCAGGGCGCCTGGTGAGCCGTGAGGCTACCATGCCCGGCATCTGAGCTGCCTGTTCCGGGCAGTCCTTAGCCCAAGAGAGCCGCACGGCCCCCGCCCCGTCCCCTGCTCTGAGTCTGGGTGCGGCTGACGGAGTCATCATGGGACTGGTTTCCCGGACAGGGTCCTGGTGAGACCCACGTCTCCAGAGAGGGCTTGGCCTTGGTCTCGGCAAGTCTATCCACACACCACGGGCCAGACGGCACTTGAACACCGCGGGGAGGGGTCCCCAGGGGGAGCAGACCCCGCCCAGGCCTCGGAGGCAGCTAAGGCTGGAAGGAGAGTCAGACGGGCAGATACACCTGCGTCTGGGGGGACGGGAGGACCTGGCTGAGGCCTTCACAGCAGGGTGACCCGCGGGGTAGGGAGGCCGCTGTGGCAAGAACACGGCAAACAGCTAAAAAGAAAGGAAGGAGGAGGAAAAAGGAGGAAGGAGGGGGGTGGGGAGGGGAGGGCCCCCAAGGCTCACTGCTCACCCAGCGCCGGGCACCCCTCTGGCCGGTGAGACGGGCTTCAAGGTCGCCCCTCAGCTCTTCTCAGTCCCCCGTGGGAACCAGGTAGTGGGAGGCCGCGGCCTCACGCGGAAAATCAATCGAGCCTGCGTTGTTTGCTTTTGCAATTCATTTCCATTTCCAATACAGCCTCCATTTCCCGGGATCTCAGGGTCCGGCCTGGGTCTGAGGACTTGTTTCGAGCCCGCAGCCTGGGTCCAGGGCTCCTACGCCCCTCGCGGGCACCATCTGCCATGCCCTCTGCCCGTTCACCGCGGGCATTTGGCATCATCTGGGCAGGGGGCAGCCTGGTCCTCCCTCCGGCCTCCTGGTCTGGCTCCAGTGATTTTTTTGGTGTTTGTTTTGTCTTGTTTTTGAGTTGGCGTCTCACTCTGTCACCCAGACTGGAGTGCAGTGGCCGCTCCCGGCCACCACAGCCTCGACCTGCTGGGCTCCGGCGATCCTTCCGCCTCAGCCTTCCGAGTCGCTGGAACTACAGGCTCGCGCTACCACGCCCGGCTCATTTTGATTTATTGTAGAGATGAGGTCTCGCCAAGTTGCCCAGGCGGGTCTCGAACCCGCGGGCTCAGGCAATCCACTCACCTCAGCCTCCCAAAGGTGCGGGATTACAGGCTGAGCCACCGAGCCTGGCTGGTGTTTGTTTTTAAGCAGAGAAAAGACTCTTCAGAAACGGTTGGGTTTTTGTCCAGGTGTGGTGGCCTGGACAGGAGGCCAGTGACCACAGCACTTTGGGAGGCCGAGGCAGGAGGACCGCTTGAACCCAGGTTCTGAGACCAGACTGGGCAACATAGTGAGACCTTGTCGCTACAAAAAAAAAAAAAATAGCCGGGTATGGTGGCATATATCTGTAGTCCCCAGCTACTTGGGAGGCTGAGGAGAGAGGATTACCCGGTCCCAGGAAGTTGAGGCTACAGTGAGCCATGATTGTGCCACTGCACTCTCGTCTGGGTAACAGAGTGAGATCCTGCCTCAAAAAAAAAAAAAGACTGAGTCTTAAAGTTGGTTTTTAAGCACTAATTTTTCTGTGAGTGGTTATCCCTCGCACACACTTTTTAAAAACTTAATATCTCCCCCCACACACTTGTTTTTAAAATTGCAGTAGATCTCATGTTATAAGATTTACCCTCGTAACTAATTTGTAAGTGGCACACTGTGGTACAGCATTTCTCTGAAATGTGTGCCTCTGTGTCCCTGAAACTTTACACCCATTGAACACCAACTACCTACTTCCCTTTTCCCTTGAGTTTTTTTTTTTTTGAGTTGGAGTCTCACTCTGTCGCCCAGACTGCAGTGCAGTGGCCGGTCCCGGCCACTACAGCCTGGACCTGCTGGGCTTGGGCGATCCTTCCACCTCAGCCTTCCAAGTAGCTGGAACTACAGGCGCGCGCTACCACGCCCCGCTGATTTTTTGATTTATTGTAGAGATGAGGTCTCGCCAAGTTGCCCAGGCGGGTCTCGAACCCGCGGGCTCAGGCAATCCACTCACCTCGGCCTCCCAAAGTGCTGGGATTACAAGCTGAGCCACCAAGCCCGGCCTCCCTTGAGCTTTTCCGTGCAACGTACACACCTCATTCTCTGAATAGATCCAGCAAATTTTAAACAATCACTTTTAGAGAGAAATTTGATTCATGTTTGTACCACTTACCTACTTCGTTAATTAAACTCCTTTAAACATTTTCAGCTGTAATCAAAGTTTATTATATTCGGTTTTCTAAGTCTCCCAATTATCTGACTAACAAATCTTCCCAATTCCTTATGCAGTTCTTATATATCAAATCCACGAAATGTACCGTTATGATGATTTTTTTTTAAACGCTCGGTAACTGTTTACCAACTTGGTAAGATTTCAACTCGCAATCACAGGTCGACATCAATGACTCAAGAGCTCGTTTAAAATTAGAACCACACGTCTGATGTGAATACTCAAACATGCCACCGTCTCTTAAACTTGACAAGTTCTTAAGATGCTGAGGATGTTTATGACTGAGCTTGGTGCAAAAATACAAACGCCGTCATTTTGATGTAGTTCACCGTGGCTGGGCTCAATTCTCAACTTCCCTGGATTAAAACTGTTTCCCCAAACAGATTTAGGATGTTTCCTTCACAAGCACTTTTCCATTCAGCTGCCAAGAGGTTCTTAATATTCTGTTTCAACCCCAACGGGTGTGTGTGACAGTTCAGTCCTGACACAAACACTGGGAGTCAGTGTCAGATTCCACAAAGTTTAAGAACATGGTTCCCAACAAGACTGCCCACGCCAGTTGCTAGTTCAGGGGATCCCCAGGCCACCCCTACTTCTGACCTGGCTACAAATTCAAGAGTTCCCACGAGCCCTCAGATTCAATCTGTTGCTTGAACTCACAGAACTCCAGAAAGTGCTGTTCATATATTACTAATTGTTTTTAGAGATAGGGTCTTGCTCTGCTGCCCAGGCTGGAGTGCACCAGTACCGTCACAGCTCACTGCAACCTCAAAGTCATGGGACTCAAGCAATTCTCCCATCTCAGCCCTCCCTAGCGACTGGGACGGCAGGCATCGGACCACCACACCCGACTAACACGCTTATTTTATGTAGAGTCACGGTCTCACTGCTGCCCAGGCTGGTCTCGAACTCCTGGCCTCCAGCAGTCCCCCTGCCTTGGCCTCCCAAAATGCTGGAATGACAGACATGAGCCACTGCGCCCAGCCTGATATTGTTATTACAGTTTTATTATAAAGGATACAGGTCAAGATCAGCCAAATGAAGAGATACACAGGGCGAGGTCTGGGAGGGTCTTGAACACAGAGTTTCTGTGTCCTGTCTCCAGGGAATCAAGGTACCTCGTCTGCCTGGCATACCTGTGCGCTCACCGATCAGGAAGTTCCTATGAGCTTTGGTGTCCAGAGTTCTCATTGGGGTTTCATCATGTCGGCTCGATCGACTGAATCACAGTCTGGGTGACGGAACAAAATCCCTCTCCCCGCTTCCCTCCCCAGAGGTCTCAAAGCCCCGGCCTTTAATCACACAGGTGGTCTTTCCGGCCTGGCCAGCCGCCATCCAGAAGCTCCCTGGGGACCCACCTGGAGTCACCTCATTAGCATAAACTCAGGGATGATCCCAGGGACTCTTGCACAACAAAGATGCACATTAAAATGCCAAAGACATCTACGTCTAAACTTAGCGCCAGAAATATCAACACCGTCATTTTGATTTACTTGATAGTGGCTGTAATCAGTTCTAAATTTCTCTGGATTAAAGTTGTTTCCCCAAACAGATTTGGGAGTTCCTTCACAAGCACTTTTCTGCTCAGCTGCACGAGGTTCTTAATATTCTGTTTCCTTCCAATCTCTTGGGATTCCAAGGATTTAGAAAAGACTTTTCAGAAACGGTTGGATTTTTTGTCTAGGCGCAGTGGCTCACGCCTGTGACCATAGCAATTTGCGAGGCCGAGGCAGGAGGATCGCTTGAACCCAGGAGGCTGAGACCAGCCTGGGCAACATCGTGAGACCTTGTCCCTCAAAACCAGGGACAAAGGCCAGTGAAGTTCTTTATTATACGATGCTTGACATCATCTGCAGAGAGGCCCAACTGGATCCTTGGCAGTGATCAAGGGATTCATTTTAAATGGTTGGTCACGGAGCCCACATCCTTGGGTTAGTTCATGCCATGGCCCAGTTCTCTTCAGCTAACGGCTACCTTTGACCCCTCCTAAGATGGGCACTGCCTGCCATTGCCTCTTCCCTGGGCTCTGCAGTCTTTTGGCACTGAGATGCTGAACCCTCTGTCTCCTGGCTGTGTCTGATCCTGAAGTCACAGCTCTTCTGATCATACCAACGAAGGCTACAGTAGCCTCTTCCTCTGACCTGGACATCTGGGATGGGGCAGCTGGATGTCCATTTCCCAACCCTGAGACACTGAGACTTCTCACTCCTCCCTGCTGTAAACTAAAAATAAAATCTCAAGTCCCCCACCAACTGAGAAGACTCCTTCTTGGCCAAGGAGATCCCAGGAAAAAAAACCAAATTCCCAGCTATGACAGGAAGGGAGGTCAGACACTCCCCATTATAAGAATTTAGGTACAACTGACCAGCATGAATGTGAAAATAGACATTATAAGACTGACAAAACATTCTTTCTGGCACTAAGATACCAAATTAGCCAGGCGTCGTGGCTCAGGCCTGTCATCCCAGCACTTTGGGAGACGGAGGTGAGAGGATTGCCTGAGCCCAGGGGTTGGAGGCCAACCTGGGCAACTCGGCAAGACCTCGTCTCTCCAATAAATAAATTTTTAAAAAATCAGCCAGGCATGGTGGCACACCTGTAGCTCCAGCTACTTAGAAGGCTGAGGTGGAAGGACTGCCTGAGCCCAGGAGGTCTAGGCTGCAGTAGCTGTGAGCATGCCACTGCACTCCAGCCTGGGTGACAGAGTGAGACAAGAAAGAAAGAAAGAGAGAGAGAGAGAGAAAGAAAGAAAAAAGATACCAAATTATAAACAAGAGCTAAGGTCACGCCAGACAAAGTCTAAGTCACACTTCTGCAGACCATCCATCTTGCTGCATAGATAGTATCCTATCTCAACTTCAAACATTCCTTTCTGCTGAATCCAAGTTTTAGACAGAGCCTTATTCCTTTAACTGACTGCAAATTTAAAAAAATTCACCTCTGCAGTTCACTCATAACTTATAACTCCCCTCGCCCCGTGTCTCCCTCCCCACCCCCTGCTTCAGGATATCCCACCTTTTGGGTCTAAACCAACGTACAGCTTCCAGGTATCGATTTATGACTTTGCCTGTAACTCCTGCCTCCCTAAAGCATATAAAATCAAACTATAATCCGACCGCTCCAGGCACACTTTCTCAGGCCTCCTTGAGACTGTTTCCCCGCGCTGCAGTCACTCATACTGGCTCAGAATAAACGTCTTTAAAATATTTTGCGGAGTTTGCTGTGGTCCATTGACTTTGCTTTTCGTCTCCTTCCCAGACGCTAGCCCCCGAGGAGGTCTCTTGTGGGGGCTGGGGGGGTTTATCTTCCCTCCCTTCCTCCTACCCCCCAGGCCACAGAATCTACTCTGGAGGTTGGAAACCTTTCTGAGACTCGGTCGCCCAGACGGGAGTGCCATGGCCGCTCCCGGCCACCGCAGCCTCGACCTGCTGGGCTCCAGCGATCCTTCCGCCTCAGCCTTCCGAGTAGCCGGAATTACAGGCATGCACTACCACGCCTGGCTGACTTTTTGATTTATTGTAGAGATGAGGTCTCGCTGCCCAGGCGGGTCTCGAACCTGCGGGCTCAGGCAGTCCACTCACCTCAGCCTCCCAAGGCGCGGGATGACAGGCTGAGCCACCGAGCCCGGCTGGAAGGCTTTCTTCTTTCTGTTCATCTGCTTCCTCTCAAATCTCTTTCTATGCTTGGGGTCTTCCACCCTCCCCAGCCTCACTGTCTGAAGTCACACTTCCTCTCTGAGGCAACCACATGATATGTCCCAACTTCTGGTTGCTAGGGGGATGGGTGGAGGCGGAGGGGCAGGAAAGAGTGAAGAAAATTAATTTAAAATTTCAGGCCGGGCTCAGTGTCTCAGCCTGTCATTCCAGGACTTTGGGAGGCCGAGGCGCGTGGATTGCCTGAGCCCACGGGTTGGAGACCAGCCCAGGCAACTTGATGAGACCTCGTCTCTACAATACATATAAAATTAGCCAGGCATGGTGGCGCATGCCTGTAGTTCCGGCTACTTGGAAGGCTGAGGCGGAAGGATCGCCGGAGCCCAGCAGGTCGAGGTTGCGGTGGCCAGGAGTGTGCCACTGCACTCCAGTTGGGGCGACGGAGTGAGACGCCAACTCAAAAAATAAAATAAAATAAAATAAAATTTCAAAACATGTTCTTGCTCTTCAAAGAGCAGAGTGGGGTATTTCACCCTCCTGCCTCTCTCTTTCTTTTCCTGTTGAGAGGTGACTCACGTACAATAAAGGGTCCGCAGGCTTTAGGAGATGTGTGATGGTTCTTCGCATGTCTACACCACCAGGTCAAGAGACGAAACAAATACAGCACCCCAAATTACCCCATGTTTCCTCCCAATTGTTTGTACCCCCGTCCTGTCCAAGGGAACCCACTGTCCTGATGCCTCTCACCTTAGATGAGTTCTGCCTACCTTCGTGATCCTTACACACGAATCACAGGCTGTAGGTCTGTCGATTCGTCCATGGTGTCACGTGCATCAGTGATTCCTTTTCTTTTCCTTTTGTGAATGAGTGACACCCGATTCATTCATTCCACCGAGAAAGGACACTGGGGTGTTTCCAGTTGGCGGCTGTCTTCGATAAAGCTGCACTAGGTGTTCACATAATGTCTTGGGCACACGCACACTCCTTCCTGCCGGGCGTGTTAAAGATAAACTTAGGCGCATGAAAATTCTAACAAGGTTATTTGAGCATTCAACGATTCGTGAACTGGGCAGCAGTCAACCTCAAACCACTCAGGCCTCCACCAAGGGGCCATGAGGGGAAAACCTATAGGAGGAGCGAGACAGAGAAAATGTTTGATTGGCTTAAGCGGAAAGTCTCCAGTTAGACGTTAGTTGGCAGTTCTGGTTGGTTAAGCTTAAGCTTCGTTTTTCTAGGCCAGAACCATTCACTTTGCCTTGGGTCTCAGTGTTTCTGTAGGAACCAAAGGTGCTGGCACTGTCTTAGCTTGATGGACTCTCAGTTAATGACAGTGACAAGTGCAACCTATGGCATCTTGGTGGGCCAGAGGGTGAGCCTCTATTTAGCTTTGCTAGATACCACCGGTCACTTTTCCAAAGCAGGAGCCACCAACCACCCACTTCTCGAGAGAGAGAGCCCCGAGCAGAAAGGACTCAGCTTCCCAGCCTCAGTTTCCCCTCCATCGGCCTTGCATCAGAGTCCGCAGCTCACAGACCTCTCCGTTCACTGACCTACCTCTCAAGTCCCTGCCACATTTCACAATCTCTGCGTGGTCCTGTGTTGGACACTGGGCTGACCCGAGGGGCCCCCGGGATAAGGGGAGGTCCTTGTCACCAGGAAGTGGCGGGGCTAGGAGGCAGACATGCCAGACAGCCGTGAGGGAGCGTAGTTGCCGCCTGTGCCAGGACTGAGGGACGGGCCGAGGGTGATGGACGCCCACGGGGCGCCCAGCCCAAGCCAGTGTCCCAGAGGTAGTGCCAGAGTCTGTTTCTGTTGCATCCACAAGAGGCTGGCCAGTCTTAAAGTCTTTCCCAGGGAGGTGACAGCCCAGCTGTGACCTGAAGAAAGAAGAGAAATCAGCAGGTGTGGGCTGGGAGGAAGGGTGTCAGGCAAAGGGAACCCCCTCTGCAAAGGTAAAGAGGCATGAGTGACTTGGAGCCATGGGGGACGCAGTGCTCTTCAACTCCAGGGTTTGGAGGGAGAGCCACATCGCCAGGCCCTGAAGGGCCATCAACAGAGCCAGGATGTGGGATTTTCTCCCAAACCCAGAGCTGTGGCAGGACTTTAAATAAAGGCAGCGCGGACTGCTTGGATTTCCACCTTGTAAAGCCCAGTCTGGCGACCCTGCAATGGGCCAGAGGGAGGCGGGAGACCAGCCAGAGGCTGCTGGGAGGGACTGAGGCCTGCGGAGAAGCAGATGTGTAGACACTTGAGCGGGGAGCATCGAGGGCTTCTCAACTTCTCTCTTGAGAAGACTGGATGTGGGGGGATGGCAGGCGGACCTCCAGCCGGGCTCTGGGCAGCCTTGAAACAGACCCAGCTCACAGCAGAACTGAGCTGGTGGCCATGCCCTGAGCCTAGGGAGCCGTGGACTTTCTGGAAGGTTCCCAGCTCGGTCCCCAACCCTTTCCTCCCTCACACTTCCTTCGGGGAGAATTCGCTTCCCCCGCCCCGACCCCGGCCTCGGGCAACGTGGAGAATTGCTTGGTCCTAATCCCCAGACCTTGCCTGTAAGTTTTACCTTGTAAGCAAAAGGGACCAGGTAGATAAGACAGAGTTGAGGATCTTGAGCTCTGGAACCACGAGGTTCTTACAAGAGAGAAGTTGATGTGTAGACAGGAGTCAAAAGGGATTGGGGGTCGCTGGCTGCTGACCTTGAAGACGGAGGCACTAGAAGTGGGAAGAGGTAACAGATTCCCCCTGGAGCTTCCAGAAGGAACTGGCCCTATGACACTTTCATTCCATTTTATTTTTACTTTTTTTTTTGACTCAGAGTCTCACTCTGTTGTCCAGGCTGGAATGCAGTAGCTCAATCACAGTTCACGGCAGTCTTGACCCTCTGGGCTCAGGCGATCCTTCCGCCTCAGCCTCCCAAGTAGCTGAGATTACAGGTGTATGCCAACATGCTTGGCTAACTTTTTGATATTTGTTGTAGTGATGAGGTGTCGCTGTGTTGCCCAGGCTGGTCTTGAACTCCTGGACTCCAGTGATCCTCCCACCTCAGCCTCCCAATGTGCTGGGATTACAGGCATGAGCCACCACACCCGGTCAGGGTCCTCTGTTTTGAGAGCCACACTGGCCGAGCATGGTGGTTCACACCTATAATCACACACTTTGGGAGGCCAAGCCGAGAGGATTGCCTGAGTCCAGGGGTTTGAGACCAGCCTGGGCAATTTAGCGAGACCTTGTCTCTACCATAAATCAAGAAAAGTTAGCTGGGTGTGATGGCACATGCCTGTAGTTCCAGCTCCTTGAAAGGCTGAGGTAGAAGGATTGCCTGAGTGCCCAGCAGGCTGCAGTGGCCGTGAGCATGCCACTGCACTCCAGCCTGGGCGACAGCGTGAGACTCCAACTCAAAAAAAAAAGAGCCACACGGGGGATAGAAAACAAGCCTGGAGCCCCCCATTGGGGGTTGGAACCAAGTTCCCTTCCCCTATGCAAGCCTGGGACCCTTGAGAGGCTGCCTTCTCCATGAAAGGCAGGCTAGAAAAATCCCACCTGCAGCAAAGAGACCATGTGGCATGGTCAAGTCTCAGCATGGCCAGCTGGGCAGGCCCACCTCTGCCCTGGAAGGAAGGAGGTTCCTCCCAAAGGAACGGAAGGCCTCAGCTCACATGCACCTGCAGAACCGGGAGCCCATGCCCGGGGGTGCCTGGCTTGCTGGACCAGGCAAGGAGTGTAGAATCAGGCTGGGTAGTGGGGTGTACTGATTAAGGACCACCACCCCATGACTCAGAATTCTACGTCACCACAAGGACACCCTGAGTTGCCCTTGATGCTCTGCTGGGCCGCCATCTTGGCGAGTAAGAAGACGCTGGAATTTCCGTGGCCGATTAATAAGGAGGGGCCAACCCGCTCAGAAGGGTCACATGTGAGAATGAAGTAATTACCGAAGACTAAAGAAACCACTCTCTTGCTGGGTGCCCAGGACTTCCCAGAAGCCTCTGTTCACAAAGGTTGTGAGAAATGCACCCGCAGACCAGGTTTAGTGGCTCACGCCAATGACCCCAGCACTTTGGGAGGCTGAGGCGGGAGGATTGCTTGAGCCCAGGGGCTCGAGGCCAGGCTGGGCAACGTAACAAGACCTTGTCTCTGCAAAAAATAAAAGAAATTAGTCAGGCGTGGTGATGTGTATCTAGTCCCAGCTTCTTGGAAGGCTGAGGTGGGAGGACTGCCTGAGCTCAGGAGGTCAAGACTGCAGTAAGCCATGATCATGCCATGGCACGCCAGCCTGGATGACAGAAGGAGACCCTGACTCAAAAAAGAAAAGAAGGAAGAGAGGGAGGGAGAGAGGGAAGAAGGGAGGGAGAAATTTATCAACAAAGGAAGCTCCAGCATTAATGAGCTCAGTTGTGGCCATGTCAGAGTTGATGACAGGAGACGCTGCTCTGGAACTGGTCTTCTTGGTGTCCTTGGGGAGGAGTGGATTTCAAAACAGCAGAGACCATGCAGCACACGGGACCGCCAGAGGCAAGAGGTGATGCCGCCATCACACAGGCAGCGAGGCTGGAAAGGTAGCCAGAGCCACAGGGATCGGCGGTGATGAATAATAGGCCGTCGTCTTTCTTTCTAGAAGCAAGGCAGATGGGCAATCAGTGGGAGTATTGACTTATGCAGCCGAAAGAGGATACAAGTGTGTGAGCAGAGGGCTGAGGTCAGCCAACTTGATGGGAAATCGTGATCTCTCCCCCAACTTCGAGAGCCAAGCCAGTTCCCAGATCCAGAGACTGGAGGGAAGAAAGGTCTCCTTGAGGAAGGACCCTGGAAGTCTATGCGATGAGAGTCTCCCAGTCCTTCTTCTGTTGTCATTTGTCAGTATAACTTTTACGGGAGGGAAGAGGAATCTTTCTCTCAAGGACTGTTGGATTCAGGAACAGAACTGGCACTGATATTGGGGATATAAGATACCATCATGACCCGCCATCAGAGTGGGATCTATGGAAGCCAAGTGATAAATGAAATTCTGACCCAAGTCTGTTTTACAGGAAGCCCATGAGTCTGGAGAACTGTCCCGTGACCTTTGCCTCAGTCCTTGAGTGCACGTTTAGGATGGATACACTTACAAGACGGAAAATCTGGGGTGATACTAAGTCAGAGTATAATGTCAGAGATTCGTGTCACCCTTAGTCACTTAAAGGATGCAAGGAGGGTGGTCCCCATTAAATCCCTGCTTAACTCACCAGTAAGGCCCTTGCAAAAACCATTTGAGTTATGGAAGATGATGATGGACTCTTGTAAACCTGCCCAAATGGGAGTCCCAAGCACTGCTAATTTGCTACACATTATCTCTTTAGTAGAACAAATCAACTCAGTCTCTGGAATTTGGTGTAAAACCGTTGATCTGGTGAATGTACCCTTTCAAGTCCCATGAGGAAACTGTTTCAGAAGTGATTTGCATTTGCCTAATATAGACAACAGGGCACATTTTACAGGAACCTTAATCATCTAGATGAACTATAGGATATCACAGTGGCAGACTACATTGAGGATCTCATTTATACCAGACATGGTAAGCAGGAAGTGGAAAATACCCTACGTGCCCTTATAAGACACCATGCATGACAGAGGGTGAGAGATAAACCCTACAAACATTCAGGAATCTGCTACCTCAGTAAAGATCTGGTGGTGTAGTTCATTCTGAGATATTCCCTCCAAAGTAAAGGGTGACTTATTTTATCCTGCATCTTCTACCACTAAGGAAAAGAAACAGCACTTGGTAAGCTCCTTTGGACTTTGGGAACCATGCCATCAGAACCTATCAACATTAAAGACTCAATGTATACACTGAAGAACATACTAAACACAGCTGAAGAGAGAATTGGAGAAATGGAAGGTAGACAGTGCACTGTAAAAAGTTAAAACAGGAGAGAAAAGAAAACTGATAGGTGGATGCATTACCAAGTAAGTTTCATGTGGGAGGGCAACTGGAACTCAATCCCATGGAAGAATTCTAGGTGGTGGTCAATGATAGAGCTGGTTGCCCAAGAACCTGGAAAGAACAAGACAGAAAGAGCATTAAAAAATGACCAGAGAGGGAGTCATGGGAATGAAGGTATGGGAGTGAGCACATTGTCTTATCAGATTACTTGGAATGTGCCAATTTTTGTTGAGTCTAAGAGGAGAAAGGGCTCTCTTTTTCTAGAAGGTTCACATCCCAGATGAAGTCACTCAGCCATATCACCTGCAGATCCTGTGGGGCTAGAGTCATCTGTGGCGGATAAGGATGCTGTGTGAAGTATCTGGAAAGCTTAGACAGGGGACTCCCAGTGTTTTGCCACCATTTGAAAAACAGTTCATGGGCAGACTCATGCCCAACACAGGGCATCAGTGACCCTGTGATGGGGTTGCCACCTTGAGTTGGACATGGCCAGACAACACTCTACTGAATGACGACATTGGAACATTCGGGAACATGCCCGAATGTCACAAACAGATTACCCAAACAGATGGCCCAGACCGCCTATCCCCCATCTCTGGTGCCCTGCCTCTCTCAGCTCACACCTCAACAAGCTAACAGGGATGGAAGACCCTGGCCTTGCTCATGGAAGGGTTGGCTTGATGTACTGGGGTGAATACATGGATGTTGCCTCGTTCACCCCACTCAGACGGGGCTGAGGCTGTCCACTCCGGCCAGCAGAGCCTTAGACAGAGGACAGACACGATAAGACTGGTTGCTCAGGAACCTGGAAGGAACAAGACTGAGAGATCATTTTAAAAATTGCTGGAAGCCGAGCTCGGTGGCTCAGCCTGTAATCCCACGCCTTTGGGAGGCTGAGGTGAGTGGATTGCCT